>NC_140567.1:38955000-39057500 GCF_057381845.1 Rhamphochromis longiceps
TTAACAACACTCCGTAATTTATGTTGTTTGTTTTCAGTGGCGACTACCGATATCAGATTTTAGCCCCGGTGAGAATTCTGCGAAACCACAAATATTTTTAAGTAACAGAGCTTTGGTTGGTTTCCTAACTCTGAACAAAAACATGCTGAGGGATTTTAGTTTTATGGAGTTCTCCTCTTTGGACCCTCACTGCCCTCTTTTCAGGCTCCATTAACATTCGTTCAGCTTTAGAGGCACTTTCAGTAAATTAAGCTAATGCGAGACGCCTCGTCAGAGCTGCCAGACACGAGGGGGGGATTTTTTTTATGATTATAACTCTGTGGGTAACACCAGTCTGCTGGTTAGCTAACGTGTGCTTACAATGCTTCCTTTGTGTTTGTATCACTGTTACAGCTGTGCATATTTTTATTTTCACATCTCCAAACTCTCAAATAAGAGGAGAAACATGCATAAAACGAATCCCAGGCGTTTGGGCTCTGAATATTCAGTTTTAAATCTGACCACACCTCGTCGCAGATGTCAGCTGGTCAGGGTAGAGTAGGTGGTGAAGTCTCTGGGCCACCTGCAAGGTGATGAGCCCACTAGGAATAGCCAGGCCTCGCCAGCTTTCAGAACAGAAGAAAAGGCTCGGATGAGGTGAAACAGTCGGGTTTCCTTCAGTTCAGAGTTTAAGATTCAGACACGAAGGACTGAGAGGCTGCAGGAAGAGCCGGAGAAAGGTCATTTGTGAGCAGAGATGGGCAGTAACATGTTACTGTAATCCGATTACTTTTTTTGACTAACGAGTAAAGTAAGGGATTACTATTGCAAAAACAGTAATTAGATTACCGTTACTTTCCCGTAGGAACGCTGCGTTACTGCGTTACTAAAACCGTGATTTTTTGCGAGAATGTCTCATGACAGTGAGGTAAGCGAGTGCGACATTTGTGACAACAGCTGTGTGCAGATCAACAATGGATCACATATCGAGTGCAGAGAGAGTATGAGCGTGCAGCGTTTAAAGCGTGGAAGCACTGACCTTACTTTGAGTTTGATTCCATAAAAAGTGACAAAAACATTAGTGTCCGCTGTGCGTGGGAAGAAAACTTCTTTTTACAGCGAAAAACCCTAAACTTCCAACAAGCACCGAGTAGCTACGACGTAATGGGAAACTCACAGAGAAACTCGCGGATTCTTCCACTGACCGCGGCACACCTGCACCAGGGTAAACCTCCGCCTACCCCACTCCTGCTTTACAGGTGAAAATAGAGCAACAGGACCGCTGAGTCTGTGACTTTATTTATTTTAGTAGTAGTATTTATTTATTGTCATTGTCAAGAACAATGAAATTGCGTTTGGGGCTTCCATACAACCCAAAAAAAGAAGAAAATAATAAATACCCCTTAAAACCCAAGTGTACATATTTAACCCAGTGTGACTCCAATGCAATAAGACAATCCTTAGCAATAATGTTCGTAGAAATTCAGACAAAGACCTGAGAAACATGACAAAATACAACAATGCAACCCATTCAATATTATTGTACTGTGAGATATGATATCAGATATGATAGTTATCTATTTAAGAAAGAGGGGGGGGGGGGGCAGGAGGGGGGAGAGAATAAAGATATGATGCACCAATGCAGACCAGTTCATTGCTATTAAGAAGTTGGATATGGTTATTGTCCGTGAGAGGGGGGCAGAGAGTTCAGGAGCCTCACAGCCTGTGGATACAGGCTGTTGGCCAGTCTGGATGTTCTGGCCTGTATAGACCTGTACCTTCTCCCTGAGGGCAGCAGATGGAAAAGGTGGCGCGCAGGGTGATGTTGGTCCCGCAGGATACTGTGCACCCTCCTCAGACAGCGAGTGGGGAAGATATTACTGATCTCTGGCAGACTTGTTCCAATAATTCTGCCAGCTTCTTTCACCACCCGCTGGAGTGCTTGCTGATCGGCCTTGGTGCAGCTGGGGAACCACACTAGAAATCCATACGTCAGAACGCTGCTGATGGCACAGTTGTAGAAGTTCAACATCAGAGATCTGGGAATGTGTGCGCTCCGCAGTCTCCTCAGGTAGTAGAGGCGCTGTTGGGCCTTCCGTACAACTGAGGTGATATGGTTGCCCCAGGACAGGTCCTCGGTCACAGTTACCCCCAAGAATTTAAAACTGCTCACCCTCTCCACCGCCTCACTGCCAATGAAGAGAGGCAGATGGTTGTTATGACCCCTCTTCCGGAAATCTACAATGATCTCCTTGGTCTTTTTGGTGTTTAAGACCAAGTTATTGTCGTGGCACCATGACTCTAGTTGTTGCACCTCTGTCCTATAGTTTGTCTCATCATTGTTGGATATAAGTCCGAGCACTGTAGTGTCATCTGCAAACTTAACAATGAGATTGGACGCGCAGGAGGAAATACAGTCATGGGTGAAGAGAGTGTATAGCAGAGGGCTCAGAACACACCCCTGAGGGGCACCGGTGTTGACCACAAGGGTGGAAGAGGTGTTCTTACCCACTCTGACACTCTGTCTGCGATTAGTGAGGAAGTCCACAATCCAGTTGCACAGAGAGGAGTTAAGTCCCACTTGGTGGAGTTTGGGACGGAGTTTGTATGGCCGGATGGTATTAAAAGCCGAGCTGTAGTCTACAAAGAGGAGCCGTGCATAGGTGTTCCTGTGTTCCAAGTGCTTCAGTAATGTGTGCAGCACTGTGGCGATCGCATCCTCGGTTGACCGGTTCTCCCTGTATGCAAACTGGTGCGAGTCCAGGGATGGTGGACTGTGTTTTACTTGCATCTATTTGAAAGACTGAGTGTAAACACAAAAAATATTTTATTTTATGAGCTGGAATGTGCAGAAAATAGGTTTAAATGTTAAACTAATTTCTTCCAGTCAGAGAATGTTGCAGATAATTAAATGTTTGCTTGATGCATAAAGTTAAAAGATTCAAACTAATAAAACAAGTTTTAAAAAGAGACTTTTTCATCTGATTACATTTTGTATGATGGATTATGCAGAAAAAGTAGAATTGGGCTGAAAGATCTATCACTTTATCACCTATTCAGGTTGTAAATCGTGTTTTTAAAAAGTAACTAAGTAACTAATTACTTTTGAAAATAAGTAATCAGTAAAGTAACGGGATTACTTTTTGCGGAAGTAATCAGTAATTAGTTACTGATTACTTTTTTCAATTAACTTGACCAACACTGTTTGTGAGTCAGAGCCACTTTAGTAAAAGCAGAGAGCTGACATGAGCTGACGAGGCGAATGAATAACAAATGCATGGCGCGTTTTTCTCCTCGGCTCTTTTTGAAGTGGTGAAATTTTCCCTTATAATTAAAATCTGATTTAGCAAAC
This sequence comes from Rhamphochromis longiceps, assembly GCF_057381845.1. Classification (NCBI taxonomy): domain Eukaryota; kingdom Metazoa; phylum Chordata; class Actinopteri; order Cichliformes; family Cichlidae; genus Rhamphochromis; species Rhamphochromis longiceps. Next base: position 38,958,332 of record NC_140567.1, read on the forward strand.
TGGTGCATCTGAGTTTGTACTTTAAAAACATCCTGAAGTTAACTGGTTGGATCCAGTTTGACGGACTGGTAAGAGAAATTGGCACAGATCTCAGATCTGCATTTCCAGTGAAAAGCAACAGAAGGGCTGGATTTGCTCTCATTGGTCAGAATAACCAGCCCCTGGAGTTTGTAGCCATGGAAACGCCGGCTTTCCCTGCGTGAACAAACACGCTGACAGGTTTCCATGCTGAGTGAAGAACCTGAACAAGGACTGAAACCAGATATGACAGATCTGTGTGACCCGGGAATCTAAACCTCTAATAACTGATGTAAACGTCAGTGGTAGAGATAAGATGAGCGGGCAGGGATTTGCATTTCAGATTGTTAAAAGAAAAAGATGTTGTGTCACACTGAAAATTGTTCCTTGGAACAGAAAAAAGACTCTTTGCTTTCCAACCAAACTTTGACTTTTTTAAATGTCTCAGAGTGTCGCCTGTCTGACCAGTTTAGCCTGACCAGTTTAGCCTGACCAGTTTAGCCTCCTCTATCAGAGTTAGAACAAGCACAAAATGATGAACGGTGGACTCGAAGGCTCGCACACTCGCATAGTTTTGAAGACGTTTCTTGGTCGGACCTGCCTGAAGTAATTTTTCTCACCACATGAGTTCAGAGAAAAACTGCAACGATTTCTTGGAAGTCCATATTTTTCTCGATTGTGCCTGTAAGTGTGTTAACGAGCTGCTGAGTGGCTGAAACATCTGGATCGTTTCACAGGTCTCCAAAGTCCTGAACAAATCCGTCACATCCATCTTTTAGCTGCCTCGGGTGTTTCATTGTTCTATTCAAAGAGTGGGTTTAAAAACTGAGATGAGCCGGTGCAGTTTTCCATCATCAGTGCTTTTCCTCGAACCTCACAGAGTAGACGCATAAAGATTCGTCTGCTGGTGCTGAAGGTTTAAACTCCCATCAGCTGCTGAAAGCAGAGCTGAGGCTGCTTTCTGTCAGAGTTGCTCCAAACTTTGGTTTCTATACATCAGAATAACAAATTCCTGGGTTTAGATTATCCAGAGCACAAACATCTGGCTTTCAAACACTTCTTCAATCAGGGAGGGAAGTGCATCATCCCCCCACGGGCGCCCTGTGTGTTTGACAGAGACTTTACATCATGCAGCAGAGCTTCAAGCTGTGCATTCTTCACTCTAAACATTAAAACTGCAGTGACTCAGACTGTGCGCGTTTTTCTTTTTGAAAGTTTATGTCTTCTTCACGTAAACTTTCACGTCTTCTTCTCAGCCCACCCACCTGCTGGTTGGTGCAAATGTTCCCTGATGGAGACGTGCTTAAAAAAACCACATCAGATCATTGAACAGCCAAAAGTATGTGGACATCCTGTCTATGCTCCAGCTGTTCTCCTGCTCTGACGGCGTCTGCAGGGATTTCTTCCCACCAGCTTCACGTGTCTGACATCATTGAGTCCACTGATAATTTTCTTGGTTGCACTTTTACTTTGGAGGGCTGCTCAGGTATTGACCACCCAAGGATTAGTGACTCATTCTAGCCATTTTTCATTTTTATTCTTCTGTAAGAACATCACTGTTTGATTTACTACTGGTCCATCCCTTGGCTCTTACTTTGAAACTTCAGTCACTGCTTCCTGTTTCCCCACTGGCTCCCTTGGTGCTGTTCTGGTGCTCCTCAGCATCATTTCCTCTGGTAATTTCTCCTTCCACCTCCGCCATGTTGGCCTGCAGTTGGTGCTGCTCTGAAAGCGCTGTAGTTTAAGAATATAATCCACCCACTGTTATCATCTTCAATGCCCTGTACCAACACAGAGCAGAGCAGCTATCTGAACGCTGCTCCAACAGAGGTCGATCATCTTGTTAATAATTTCAGCTCCTCACTACGTACGACTCTGGATACTGTAGCTCCTGTGAAAACTAAGGTCTCTAATCAGAAGTACCTGACTCCGTGGTATAATTCTCAAACACGTAGCCTAAAGCAGATGACTCGTAATCTGGAGAGGAAATGGCGTGTCACAAATTTAGAGGATCATCATTTAGCCTGGAGAAATAGTTTGCTGCTTTATAAGAAAGCCCTCCACAAAGCCAGAACATCTTACTATTCATCACTGATTGAAGAAAATAAGAACAACCCCAGGTTTCTCTTCAGCTCTGTAGCCAGGCTGACAAACAGTCAGAGCTCTGTTGAGCCAACCATCCCTTTAACCTTAACTAGTAATGACTTCATGAACTTCACAAATAACATTTTTATCATTAGAGAAAAAATTACCAATAATCATCCCACAGATGTAATATTATCTACAGCTACTCTTGTTATATCCCCGTGTCCAGTCAGTGTCTGTGTCTGCCTTGGTCCCACATCTCTGTTCCCTCTGTAGTGCCTGCATGTGAGTCTGTCTTTGTTCAGTCTGTGTTTTGTGTTTCCTGTTTTACTTTGAAGGTCTCTGTCTTATCTCAGTATGTTCAGATGACGCTTCCTTGTCTCGTCAGTTCTGATTTGCCCCAGCTGTGTTTCCCTCCCGTTACCCATTCCCTGATTGCTCCCTCTGTGTATTTAAGCCCTGTGTTTCTTTGTGTCTGTGTCGTGATCTACCGTTTATTTTGCTGTGTGTTTTGTCAGTCTGCCGGTGTTAGTTTATTTTTGATGTTTTCCAGTTATGTTATGTTTGAGTTCAGCATTAAAGCTGTTTCGGTTTAAGTTTGTCTCTGGAGTCTGCACCTTGGGTCCTATTCCTGTCTGCACACAGCCGTCACTTAACAGTTTGATGGCAGATACTCCCTTCACCCTGGCCAAAAAGGCTAAAATGACCAAAGAAAAAGCTGAAAACAGCTAAACATGAGAGGTTTAGGACAAAGTTTGTGTTTTTTCCATTGTTTAAGCACTGCTTCCAACCAAGAGTGATGCCATATATGCCCTATAGCTGCAGAAAAGGCTAACATTGTTATCTTTTTACAAAAGTTTGTGTTCTCCATTCTTTAAGCACCGGTTTGAGCACCGGCACCGTTTCAAAAGTACCGGTTTGGCACCGGTATCGGATAAAACCTAAACAATACCCATCCCTACTAATTAGTGTTAATTGGTCTTCCAGCTCTTCATAATGCTCAACTTTATTTTTTCCAGCCTCTTATTGCTACTTGTCCCAACTTTTTGGGATTTGTTGACACCGTGAAATTTTGAATCAACATATTTTTCCTTTCAAATGTTTCTCGGATTGAACTTTTGATCTGTCATCTACGTTCTCTTCTGAATAAAATATTGACATTTGCCATCTCCACATCATTGCTTTCAGTTTTTATTCACGATTTGTTTGGTGTCCCAACTTTTTTGGAATCCGGTTTGCAATAAATACTCACAAAGAAAACGGCGCCGTTACAACTTATGTCTAAAAATGTATCGTTTCATGCATCGGTTAAAACACTCGACTCCAGCTACACGACGCGCAGCTGGAAACACTTCACACAAGTCGAGCTGCCCGAGATTCACAGAATTTACAGAAAATGTTACATTTTTGTGATTTATATGGTTATCAGACGATAGATGTCTGATATCGGGGTATGAGATTTTGGTCATATCGCACAGCCCTAGGTGATGTAACGATAGCGTTTTAATAATGAACACAAGGACCGAGCACAGACTCAGACCACGAGAACCTAACATTCACAGAGAGGAGCAGGTGGGCGGGTCGAGTCTGGATTCAGTTGCGTCGCTTGAAAACTAGACGAGAAATAGAAGCTAAAGCGAGTCCGAAGCCACCACGTCCCGTAGCTGTAACGATGAGGTGAAGGTTGAGAGGAAACGTCGGGGACACGGAGGATGAGTGACAGATGTGCTGCTGCAGCTGGAAGACACGCCTACTGGGATCAACATCTGCACACAGGGGAGGGGAGAGTGGGAGAAACAGGCAAAGATAAGGGAAAGGAGGAGCTCTGGATTCATGGGAATGTGACACAGAAGCCTTTTTGCTATTTTTCTTCACATTTCTTTTATTCTCTTAATGATAAGATTGTCTTTGTGAGGTTTTCAACAAAAGTCATCGTGAACTGAAAGCATCTGACATCACGGCCGCCGTAAAGTTTTTTTTAAACATCTGTTTTTGTTTGTATTTGTGCTGTGTGTTAGCTTGCAGACGGGTTGCATACTGTTCTCTACATTTCAGACACGATATTGTACTTTGCACAAAAGGCACAACGCTAATTGGTCACTCCGTGAATTCTGTCAGATACAGATTTTAATGTTAGACAAAGATGAAACACAAAGTGTAGTTTTAAGGGGAAAAGTAATCCAAAGCTACCTGTTCCTGTGTGGAACAGTAACGCCCTGTTTCAATAATGAATTCATGTGATTGACAGAGTTCATGTTCACTGCCACACTCAGGACAAAGACCTCAGACAGCAGCACATCACAGCACCATCTGCAGCCTGACAGGGTCACAGAGACGTTTCTAAAGCTGTGAGACTCCAGTGAACCACGGTGGAGTCGTTACCCACACATGCAGAAAACCACTTCAATTCAATTCAACAAATCTTTATTGATCCTGAAGGTTGACCCCGAAGGAAATTGTTTAACCGACTTTTGCCAGCGCCATCTTACCCTTCTGACCATACATACATTACCAGGGGTGTCAAACTCAAATACACAGTGGGCCAAATTTCAAAACTGGAACAAAGTCGCGGGCTAACGTTAATATTTATTGAATGAATCTTTTCTTATGGACTCAAACACGTTTTGCTGAAAAACTGAATATGGAACAAGCAAAGCTTAATACTGAACAATATATATATTAGCTGTATAATACCAGTAGGCCAGCTCTGATAGTAATTTGGTATGGCTTCACGGGCCAAATGTAATCAGGCTGCGGGCCAAATTTGGCCCGCGGGCCAGAGTTTGACACCTATGCATTAGACAAACATCACATGGGGAAGACAGGTCAGGGAGGTATAACAATGGAAAATGCACAACATGAGGAAAGACAAGGAGAAAAAAAGAACTCCTCCCAGACTGAGCTCCAACAGGGAGATCAGTTTGAGAACAGGAAAAAACACCTCAGCACATGAAGCACATGAACCTGGAACAATCCTGGAACCTTCACCGGAGCGAGCTGCCCACAAAAACGACGACTCGTCCAGGAGGTCGCGGTGGCGGTAGTGTGACGGTCTGGGCTGCTCTGCAGGAATTCTGCTCTCTACCAGAAAACCCTGAAGGAGGATGTCCACCCATCAGGAGACAATAATGATCTTTCCTGGACTTCAATCAGACTGAGATGCTTTGGCATGTTTTGTCTGTTGAACTGACAGAAAACAGGGTACCAGCACTTGTGTACAATATATAATAGTGTATGCATTTCTGGATGTGTATACTAAATATTTTCCTACGTGTGTGTGTGTGTGTGTGTGTGTGTGTGTGTGTGTGTGTGTGTGTGTGTGTGTGTGTGTGTGTGTGTGTGTGTATACACATTTTTACAAATTAAATAGTAAAAAAATAAATAAATAAATAAATAATAATAATAATAATAATAATAATAAAATATATAAAAATATACAGAGTTGAATATGTGCAAAACAAGTGGCATTTATATACAGTGTGGAGTGCATAATGTTGAAGTTCCAGTAGTGAAGCTGAGGTGTCTATGACGTGTTCAGCAGTCTGATGGCCTGGTGGAAGAAGCTGTCTCTCAGTCTGCTGGTACGGGACCGGATGCTGCAGAACCTCCTTCCTGATGGAAGCAGTCTGAACAGTTTATGGCTGGGGTGACTGGAGTCCTTGATGATCCTCCCCGCTTTCCTCAGGCAGCGCTTCCTGTAGATGTCTTGGAGGGAGGGAAGCTCACCTCCAATTATCCGTTCAGAGCACCGCACTACTCGCTGGAGAGCTTTGCAGTTGTAGGCGGTGCTGTTGCCATACCAGGTGGTGATGCATCCAGTGAGGATGCTCTCAATGGCACAGTGATAGAAGGTCCTGAGGATGCGGGGGCTCATGCCGAATCTTTTCAGTCTCCTGAGAAAGAAGAGGCGCTGCTGCGCCTTCTTCACTGTTTTGTTTGTGTGTACTGACCACGTAAGATCCTCAGCCAGGTGTACTCCAAGGAACCGGAAGCTGCTCACTCTCTCCACAGCAGCGCCGTTGATGGTGATGGGGGTGTGTACTTCTCTGCACCTCCGGAAGTCCACTATCAACTCCTTTGTCTTTGCGACGTTGAGGGTGAGATGGTTGTCTTGACACCAGTGGGTCAGGGCGCTGACCTCCTCCCTGTAAGCCGTCTCATCACCGTTGGTGATAAGACCCACCACTGTAGTGTCGTCCGCAAACTTCACAATGATGTTGGAGCTGTTAGTGGCTGTGCAGTCGTAGGTGTAGAGTGAGTACAGGAGAGGGCTCAGTACACACCCCTGTGTGTACTGAGCCCTCTCCCTGTGTCTTCTGTTTAAAACAGAACTTCAAAGTGTTCTTGGTCCCTGAGAATTTCATGTGGACGCCTTGTTTCTAAAACATTTATTAGGGCTCCAAATGCTGTAAGAATCCGGTCTTTAGTGATGACGTGATGAGTCCTGCTTCCGGCCCAAACGAATCTGCGTTTAATAAGGCTGTTGTGTTTTTAACATGTTTGAATGTTTTGTATGTATTTAATCTGAACAAGCCCCTAAAAACAGTGATCACTGTCGGCCTCTCTCGCTTTATTATCGCTCTTCATTTTAAAGCTCAGATTTGAAACCTCACGATGTAACTCCAGCCCAGCAGCAGTATATTAATGACTAACCTCGTATTGTGGATGGATTATCTCAGTTGTTCTCCTGACTGAAGTTTGGTCCGTTTACAGCATCCTGCCATGCGATTGCATTTGTCTCTAACCATGAGGAACCTTCACGTTAACTTTTATCAAGTGGAAAAAGGTTAGCGTTCATCCTCCAGCTTCACTGTGTTTATGCTAACATAGCTGTGTCGCTAGCAATCACGTAGCACATCATTATATACCAGCTAGCCCAACTTCAGTAACCCTACAAACGTCACTGCTGTTTAGCTTTCTGTCTTCATTTATGTTTGAAGTGATAGCAGAGCTGTACGTTTGAATTTTTCATAAATCTCTCAGTCAGAGCATGCTATATCATGTTTAGGTGGAAGCTAGCGAGCTAACTTCCTGCTAACTGTGTTAAACTTCATAAATCCTGTTTTCATGGATGCTTGGATGTTAAACTTAATTGTTACACCTGATAAAGCAGCAACGCTGATCATTTTATTGAAGATGAAAGAATTTAGACAGTTTTTAACTCTCAGTGATGCTGCAGTGTTCGTTTGACTTTGAGACCTGCAGCAGAGTTTGGGCCCAGGCACAGCTAATGATGTCAGACTTAAAGACTGGATAGGGCAGAGTAAGAAGCTCAGAGAAGCCAGCAGTTAGAAACTCTTCGGCACGACTCTGAGATTTTAAGCTAAAGGTTTTAAGCTAAAAGCGCACAGATGCTTCAGTGTGACCAGAAAATCCTTTTGATTCACAAGTCAAACATGTAAATCCACCTCTAATGAGGAAGATGACGGGAGGAGCCGGAGGAGGTGCCACCTTTCCTCCTCCACCCCCCCGCCATCGCCCCTCTCCTCCTCTAAAAGCAGCCCTGAGCTGCAGCTCTGGATCAGCTGTTTGGTTGCAGAGGTGCTGATGCTGCTGCAGCAGAGCTGTAAGTGGGTTCACGTCTTTTTCTCTTTAATCTTGCAGTCAAAGAAAATATGCAGATTTTTCTGAGTCAATTTGGGAAGTTTGGAATTTCCTGTTGTGTCAGAGAGGAAATGATTGCATGCGCAGTTTACCGTCTGTCTCCTCCTGAAATATCACCTGATGATGTCTGATCACAGGTCAGTTTTGTGTGATTCCAGCTGTGATGTTGTGAAAGCAGCTGCTTGTCTGCTGAGACTTTTAGTGGAGCTCAACCTACAGACTGAGCTGCAGCAGCTCACGGTGTGTCAGAGCAGACGGGCATTAACGCTTCAGCCCAAAAAGACGAGCGTGGTTCTTACCTTGGCACGCCTGTGCAGCCGCCTCTTCAGATTGGGATTCATTGAGAATGTGCTGCCTGATGAATGTTGCTTGGATGGACTGACACTGCTGACTCAGATCACTGGAGCAGCAGCTATTTATAGTTTGTAGATTCAGATGACTATTGAGCATGTTTTCAGATCTGCCCATATCTGTCATATTATAATTCAGATCGGTACATTTACATATTTTTGTATCAATAAAAAGGAAGCTGACACTTTCGAGACTTTATCAAAGGTGTGAGCATCACAGCGAGGCCTTTGTGTCAAAGTAACTGAAGATAAAACAGAAAAACATGAAGGAGGTTTTCCTGTTGTGGGATTTTATAAAAATATTCTGCAGTAGATCAAAAACGAAAGAAAACCATTAATCAACACATGAACATCACCTCTGACGTTACAGCGGTTTTATTAGAGACACGGCTGAGCGTTTTGCATTTTGCATAATTTTAAAAAGTTTAAATTTGTTCAGTATTGAACGGCAGAAATGAGGTTTTCTTTTTGGAAGTAAGTAAAAGGAAAAAAAAACAGCGGCCGACAGCCTGTAAGCAACGGTAGACTGGTGCGTAACAAGCAAGCGAATAATGCAGAAAACAGAGAGAGAGGGAGAGAGAGAGAGAGAGAGAGGGAGAGGGAGAGAGAGAGAGGGAGAGAGGGAGAGGGAGAGAGAGAGAGGGAGAGAGAGAGAGAGAGAGAGAGAGGGAGAGAGCTGTGCATCGCGGTGGAAGCAAAACAGTGAAAGAGTGAATCATGATGATGTTCATGTGAAGCGTAGTTTGGATCTTCTTTTGCTGCTGGTTCGGTCAATATTGTTTGGAGAGACATCAAACTAACAGCTTTAGAATCGGCTCATAAAGGACGTGAACACAAAGCGCCGACAGATCAGAGTCAGCGAGCTGTCGGCTTCCAGCCCCGACCGTGAGAAAGTCACATCTCACTGATTCTGATCCGCGGGTCGCGCTGTGTGTTTACGTCTTTGTGTTCCTGCTCTCATTTACTGTTTTAGCTGTTTGGTGGTTCTTGAAATTTTGTGAGGTTCAACCTGAGATTCTGGCGTTTTGGGCAAAATAAATTTATATTAAAAAAATCGATTCAGAATTTTAATGAATCGATTTTACGTTATCCAAGCCAGAATCGATTTTTAATCAATAAATCGATTATCAAAACCCAGCCCTAATGCTGAGGTGCAATTCAGCCATTTGATTCATGTTACAGCAGCTCATGAGTGAATGAACACAGTGCAGTAAAAGTACATTTTTCCAAACATTTAATCAAATTAACCTGAGTAGGGTTGCAACGTCAGCATGCAGTCAGGTTCTACAGAGTCTTGCTACTGATTTTATTCAGGCGCGTCGCAGCAAGCACATGTGGCCCTGAGGACTGAACTTTGACCCCTGGTAGAGAATTAAGACATGCTGTTTTACCTCAGCGGGCTTTTGTGGTGACTGCGTGTGATGGTGTTTGTTGATGAGCTACAGAGATGCAGCCTGTGTGTTCTTATGTTCATCAGCTCATGTGTAAAAACTCATTCTGCCTACGAAGGAGTACCAGGGCCATATTTAAAAAAGAATATTTAAATAATCTCCAAAGGCTGATTCTGTTCATCTGGACGCAGCGTTTTGTGGGAGAAACGTTTCGTCATCATCCAGGTGACGTCTTCAGTCTCAGCTGACTGCAGGTTTCCAATCTTATAAACATACATTTGCATAATGACTGAAACAGCCCACTGAGGAACAATGGGCTGGGAGGCAGTTCCTTCATCATGATTATGTAAATGTGCATAATTTCCACTGAAAATGCTCCGTCCAGATGAACAGAATCAACTTTTGGAGAGTTACTTATACACAGCAAAATCTCCAGTGTTAAATTAACACTGGAGAGTGTCTATATGGGTCCACACCTCTGAGTGTTAAATACAACACTGTTGAGTGTTAAATGAACACTTTTGACAGTGTTATATGTTTAAAAGTAACCCAGTCAGTTTTGAAGATTAACAATGACTAACACTGAGCAGTGCTGATTTTCTAATACTGGAATATTTCTAACATTTTGAGTTATTTTCCAGTGTTAGTCATTGTTAATCTTCAAAACTGACTGGGTTACTTTTAAACATATAACACTGTCAAAAGTGTTCATTTAACACTCAACAGTGTTGTATTTAACACTCAGAGGTGTGGACCCATATAGACACTCTCCAGTGTTAATTTAACACTGGAGATTTTGCTGTGTACCTGGATGACTAAGCATGCATCAAGAAATGTTTAAATAATGTTATTACTTTCTTATACTTTTGCTTTTTATTTGCTTTAGCATTTAATCAAAGTTTATATTTCATGAAAAAGGTTGAAACTGGATTTTAGATCTCTAATCTCACTCCTTTTCTCCAGAATCTGTTATTAATATTAATTTTAAGAATAAAGTCAAAATATTATATTTACTTTTCTTTCTCGACATTTTGTCACAGTACGTTTGCGCGAGCTTGCATTTGCAGAATGAATGAGGTTTGACTTCTCGTCTTTTTATTTATTATTTATTTTTGAAATTCTTCAGTATTTCATAGAATTGATTAACGATTCTGATTTGAGTGTTTTAGAATGATTAAAAATCAAAGAAATATTTCTAACTGGCAGAATATAAAAATGTTGGTTCTTGTGTTGTCTGTGTTATAACTAACTCATCTTTGCATTTCAGATTATTCTCTGACTCGAGCGAACCTTTTTTATTTGCCCTAAACACCAAAAAAAACTTTAACCAGTGCTCGGTAACGCCTGACATAGGAGGTCAGGTGGACAGGCCTCAGTGTGGTAAAGGTTAAAGTTCATAACAGTAGAATTAGAAAACTAGAGAAGATTTCTCAGGGTTCCATGGAAACCAAAGCCATTTCTTTTACACCTACTGTTACGTCCTGTAATGTGCATTGTACATAAATGGTTACAATACATCAAAGCAGTAAGTATAGGGCTTTGGAACTGACGTATCGGCACAATGTATTGTGGGAGCGTGGCACCATATTTCTGGCGTGAGCTGGAAGGAAGGTTGTTAGAAACATGCTTAAAAGCAGCTCAAAAGAAAAAGGACGGTACAGGGACAGATTGTGTCCAGATGCAAAGAGACGGTATTTGCCAAAAATAGCGAGCACTGGAAATGTGGACCCGTATGAAGTACAGCCGTGGAGTAGAAACCCTGAAGACCAACCGCTAGTCACTCAGCCTGATATATTTTCTTATCTTGTCTGTGGAGTCAGCGCGTACAAGGTGAACCAGTTTCACAATTATAAACCTCTGGAGGGACACATCCACGTTTGTTGAATAAAGAAACACATTTTTCAAATTACATAATATCACCCACCACTAACACTACTCGGTTTAATGTATCTTTTGAAAAATTGCCGGTATTTACAGCACAAGACTTTTAAGAGTATTTAACAAGAGCAAGTTTCATTTGTGCCTGGTTTTACTACCAGACTGTTCAGCAGACACAGCAAACCTTCACCATCTTACCCAGGAGGGTCCCCTCTTCACCCTCACATGGAAGAAGTAATCTGATTGGCATGGTGGTACGTTTGAAGCAGGGATTTCAGAGTGCCCGTGTGTAGCGCTGGAAACCAGTCACGATGTGTTTCATCCATTTCATTGGCAAGTTTTTCTGCAATAATGCCAAATAGCAACTCTATAAATAGAACATAGTTCTGCAAAATCACTCATTAGGATGTTTGTTCTAATTTGTTATGACCCCAGATCACATTGCAAATAAAACTACCCTCATGATGCTTCCAGGTGGGGAAACAATGAAAAGATAAACTATTTTCAAGCTTATTCTCCTGCCGGTTGTGCGTCTGACGTTACGACCACACAGCAAGTATGTGTTAACCGTGTGCTTTCTCTCCTCTTTAGCTAGCGCTTTGTTTGGCCCAGAAATATGGCGCCTCAACCAAAAATCCTGGTCACACCCCCTCCCGTGACATCACGCTCCAAAGCCTATACATCGGTCATGTGATTTGGAGGCGCCGGCATTAACAGCAATAACCTTCATTCCATTTCCAGACTGGAACAATAAACCTCGTGTGTGAAATCTGGAAATGCCCACGGTGTTGATTCAAATGCGCTCTGGGACAACCACAAGCATCGGCTGTTACTCACATAAAGATGTAAAGTTGGTCCCGAGCTACAGGAGGAACCATTTCATTGGTGGAGGGGTGGGGGGGAGGGGCTCACTATGTAATATGTTCTGTTTTAGAGTTCACATTAACTGTTAATTGTAGCTAGGCTCAAAGTGTTAATGCTAGCTTATTATTATTTTAGGGAGGCAGATGCTAGCCCATGCTAGCCCTGTAGATCCGCCCGTGGGCAGAGTCACAGGAGAACGTTCGCTCCAAAAACGTGCACGGCAGCACGGCTTAGGTTTGCAAAGCTTCATCTGGACAAACGACTAGACTTCGTGAAATGAACTGATTAAAAAATAAAGTCACGTCATTATGCGTGAAAGCAAGTTCACGTAATTTATAATGTCTACAATGTTGTTGGCACTCTTTCCGTCTTGTTGCTGGTGTAGGAGGAGAGAACTACGTGAGCGGTCCCAACATGACGGGGAGGGCAGGTCTTCTCTTCAGCCTCATCACAGCGGCACTCTTCTGTGGCGTCGCTGCTCAGACAGTCAGAGGTCGGTACTTGAACGCAGCATGCCGGGCTGTGTCTTTGAAACCTGAGTTTAGATACAGGATAATCCAGGTGCTCATGTGCTTTTGTACATTTCATGTGATTGCTTTCAAAGACAAACTGTTAACTATCAGGGGCACGGTGTTGCTTCCAGACTAAAAAGTCTATTTTATCCTTTCTAAAGGAATTGAGACACCAATTTAATTCATTTTTCTGCTGATATATTTCTGTTTACTCCATTAAAGTGTGATATTTTTCCGTTTTTCACAATGGTATAGCATCCAATAGTAAGCAGCAAAAAACCAAAAACAAATCATGACTATTTGATTCCTCGGTGAGCTCATAGCGTGTGCCGTAGAGGGTTAGTGGGATTAATAGTAGAGAACAGGAGACAGAACATTTGTTTCATGAGTTCATCACAATTAATGGAGCTTAGTTGATAATGTTATTCTGGGACTGTGTGTCATCTCCCTGTAATACTTGTGTATGAACACTGATTTTCTTTTGCTGCTATCCAGAGTGTGAAAAGGTCACCGTCGGTGACATCGTCTTCCTAGTTGATGGCTCGTCCAGCATCAATGATAAAAGCTTTCAGGAGATCCGCACATTTCTCCGCAAAACCATCCAGGGCTTTGAAATCGACCCCGACAAGGTTCAGATCGGTTTGGTGCAGTACAGCGATGATCCTTATCCAGAGTTCCAGCTGACGGATCACAGGGACAAGAATTCCCTGCTGGCTGCAGTGCAAAACCTTGCCCACCGAGGAGGCGGCACAAAAACCGGCAAAGCCATAGACTTCCTCCGGACGGAGTACTTCACCAAAGAGGCCGGCAGCCGAGCCGAGCGCCGTGTGCCTCAGATTGCTGTGGTCATCACAGATGGCAAATCAACAGATGACGTATTGGAACCTGCCAGGAGACTGAGGCAGCACGGTGTCATCGTGTTCGCCATCGGGGTCGGAGAATTCAGCAGGACACAGCTTATAACCATCGCTAACTGGCCCTCGGAGCGCTTCGTCCTCACCACTGTCAGCTACCAGAAGCTCCAGGACCAGACCAACAACCTGCTGAAAACGGTCTGTCTCAGTCTGGAGGATCAGACGCTAGGTAAAGAAAGCTGATTGGTTGATACAGTGATCTCTTTATTGCACGATTAATTATATCTAAGAAGCACCTGAATACAGTTTTGTCACAAGAATCAACAGAAAGCTGAAAATGCACATTTTGCTTGGTCCATCCTCAGCTGTGCCTCTGAGCACTGTGAGGTGGTGTCATGGTCCTGGGTCTGTTGACCCAGTGTTTTGTGTTCACTTGCGTTTTTCGTCATTTGGTGTTATTATTTATGTTTTAGGTTCCTTGTGTTTATTCTATAGAACCTAGGTTGTTCTGTTTAACCTTTTAGATTCCCCTCGTGTCTTGACTCCTGTGTCTCCTTCTGTGTATATTCATTTAGTTGTATGAGTGCTTGCGCCGTGTTTCTCCTTGTTTGATTTTGTCATGTTTTCCTATGTTCCCCAGCTCGTCTTGTCCTCTCTCTCTCGTGCTCCTCTGTGCTCTCTCGCCCCTCCAGTCTGCGTCTCTGTGTGCTTCCCGTTTTACATTGATGGTCTCCTGTCGCTGTACGTCATGCTCTGTTCGCTCTTCCCCTGTCTTGTTATGAATATTGGTCTCAGCTGTGTTCCCCGTGTGCTCCCACGTCCCTCGCTGTCTTCTGTGTAATTATGTCAGCGTCTCCCTCAGTTCCATGTCACATCCTCCCTCATGGTTGTGTGCCTCTCCCTGTTTTCCTGGGTCTAGTATTAGTAGAATTTCCCAGTTTAGTTTTGTATTGCCTTTTTCCGTTCAGAAAATAAAGTTATATTTTGAGTTCACGTCCTCTCTTCCGAGAGTTCGCATTTGGGTCCTCTCCAGCCTGCGCACAGCCAGTTCATGACAGGTAGTAGATCACATGAGCGCTAGGCTTGTTGTATACTGAACATGAACTTGTACTAAAACACTTTTGCTTCTGTCTTCCTCAGCTTTGGTCGACAGGTTTGCAGATGTTTTCTTCCTGGTGGACAGTGGAATAGCTTCCAATCAGTTTACCCTGTTTAGAAATGAGCTTTCCAGACTGTTGAATCGACTGGAAGTTGGAGCGTCTGGTTACCGTGTCGGCTTGGCCCAGTACGGTCAGGACGTCAAAGTTGACTTTCGTCTCAACACTTATCAAACCAAGCAGCAGATCGTGACCGCTGCTCGACGTTTCCGACTGCGTTCACAAACAGGCCAACCACAAAATCTTGGACAAGCTCTGTCCTACGCTAAAGAGAACTTCTTCACTGCTGAGGCAGGAGGCCGCGCACAACAGGGAACCCCACAGTATTTGGTTGTAGTGGCTGGAAAAGACTCGGATGATCCTGTGTTTTGGTCTGCTGAAAATCTGAAAGACGAGGGGGTAATTATTGTGGGGATGGACGCAGGTGCGACAAAGGATGCTCTGGACCGCTTTGCCAGCCCTGGCTATATCTTTTATTCTTCAAGAGTAACTCTGCTGATTGACCTGCTCACGGCCCGGAGAGTGGAGACTGTCACTAAAGGTGAGAAAGCCGCCATCAGTTCATCATCATCATCATCAGTAACTACACAGCAGTGTTTCTGAAGCAGCTATAAATGCAACGATGGTTTATTATAAGTAAGCCAGAGTTTTCCAGAGGAAGCAGTCAGATCATCCCAACTAACGATGCAGAAAGTCTCCACAAAATCACCTGAGGGTTTTTTTTTTCAACGTACCTTTGCTCTTTTAAAACGAAATAGCCGTTCACTGTAGTTTAAGACCCGTTACTATCAACTGTGATCCAGGTGTGCAAAAACCTGGATCTGGAACATGTCAGCCTAGCCTTTTCACTTGCATGTCACAGTAGACCATAAAAAGACTCAATGAAGGAAGGAAATCCCCCATTTCTGTTCTTTTATTCATGGAGGCTAACATTTTAATATTTTGCTTAGGTTTTATGCTTTGTTTGTTTGGTGAGTGAAACTCAATCATGCCTGAAATCTGCCTGCAGCATTATCAGGATTCAACGTTATTGTCATTACACATGAATGAATACAGGAAAACAAAATACAGTTTGCATCTAATCAGAAATGCAAAAGCAGTAAGTGCAATAGGAGCAGATTATATACAGATATGTGTAGGATAAAAGATGGAAATAGTTATGACAGATTATGTACATATAAGTTAAGTATACAGATATTTATATTGCTCTACAGACGAGCAGATATACAGATGTGCTACATACAGTATATACAGATGTGTCGATGTGAGGTAAACTGATCTACAGAGTGGTATGAGTATATCTACAGCAGTGGGAGAAGACTATAATAGTGAACAGTGTACTCACTATACCAGAGACTATTCTATGTCAGTGTCCCAAACTGTAGCAGTAACCAATGTAAGCATATGGTGAATGTTGAGAATGAAATTATCAGTGGGAAGGATAGGAGGAAGGTGGAGTGTAGAGGTTTAAGTGAGTGTGGATGGAAAGGCTCAGCGGCGGACTGAGTTCAGTAGGGTGACAGCTGTGGGGAAGAAGCTCTTCCTAATTTTACGATATAAATATATATTCTAAATGCTTATTTTCTGTTTATATTGTTTTATAGAGTCCAGTGCAGGAAAACGCCCCTGTGAGTTAGACTGTAGGCCAAAAGTCACAGGGTAGACTGCACGTCTTGTGCAGAAAACAGGAAGTATAGAAAAAGCGGAACTAAGTAAACTGAGTGTGTGTGTGACGTGCAGCAGAACTACATAACCATGCTGGCTTGTAATGCTTTCAGACCTAAGCGTGTGTGTTCGTGTGACAGGTCTCCATTTCCAGAAATATACAATAGAGATCATTTTTCGAACTTGACCACTCTGAGTCGTAAGTCTTTCTTTGTCGCCAAAAGAATTCAAAAGAACAGAATTTAATAATTGGTGCCTGTGACCCGGATTCTTTTGCGGCTGAGAGGACAAATTATTCTTTTAGTCTTTCCAGACTAAAACCAGCATCAAGCCTTCACCTGCTGGTTTTAGTCTGAAGGCTCCTGTAGCGCCTTGTGGAGGACAGGAGCTGGAAGAGTTGATTGGCAGGATGAGAGGAGTCCCTGAGAATGATGCGTGCTCGGCATAGATACCTCGTCTTGTGGACATCCTCAGTGGCAGGAAGTGGAGTCCCTGTGATGCATTGCGCAGCTTTCACCACCTGCTGCAGTGCCTTGTTGTCAGCAACAGAGCAATTCCCACAGCACACTGTGACACAGTTGGTCAGGATGCTCTCTATCACTCAGTGGTGGAAGTTACTCAGTATGACAGCAGACAGGTGTTTTTTCTTCAGTGTCCTCAAGAAAAAGAGGCACTGATGGGCCTTCTTGACCAGGCTGGAGGTTGTAGTTGAACAGGACAGATTCTCAGAGATGTGGGTCCCCAAGAACTTGAAGCTGGACACCCGGTCAACAGCTGTGCCATTTATGTAGATGGGGACATGGGTGTCCGTCTCCTGTCTCCTGAAGTCCACAATGAGCTCTTTGGTTTTGCTGGTACTCAGGAACAGGTTATTGTCAGCACCACACAGCTTTAGTTCTTCACTGTAGCAGACTCACCTAGGTCTGCAGTCAGAGGAACGGGCTCGGCACACAGCAGAGCAGTTATACCCTGACCTAACATGCTGGGGTCTGTTGGTCAGAAAGTCCATGATCCAGGTACAGGTGGAGCTGCTGATTCCAAGATCCACAAGTTTGGTGATCAGCTTGGAGGGAATAACTGTACTGAATGCTGAGCTGAAGTCAATAAACAGCATTCTTGGATAAGTATTTTTGTTGTCCAGGTGTGAGAGTACACAGCGCTGTGGGTACAGCATCCTCTGTACTCCTGTTGCTTCGATTGGCAAATTGGTGAGGATCCAGTGTGGGGAGCAAGCATGCCTTGAGGTGTGCCAGGACCAGTTGCTCAAAGCACTTCATAACTATGGGCGTGAGAGCAACAGGGCGATAGTGGTTCAGGCTAGTTGGTGATGAGTGTTTTAGCACTGACACGATGAAGATGGTCTTGAAGCACGCTGGCATGTCTGCCTGGGCAAGCGACAGGTTAAAGATGTCTGTGAAGAGCCCTGCAAGCTGCTCTGCACATGCTCAAAGCACACGTCCTGAAATGCTGTCATCAGGGGGTAGGGTTTCTTTTTCTTTGTTGTCATTAACAAAACGAGCATAGAAGTCATTTAGCTCATTGAGGAAGGACAAATCCGTGGCTGTCTGTGTGGAATTGCTGGGCTTGTAGTCAGACATGGCCTGAATGCCCATCCACATATGTTGTGAGTCAGAGCTGACAAAGTGTTCTTCAGATTGTAGCTGTGCTTCGCCTTCTTGGTGCCCCTCTTCAGGTCATCCCTGGACGTACTGTAGGTCTGAGCATCCCCTGATCTGACGGTATTGGTACGTGCCTTTAGTAGAAGCTGCACTTCCTTATTCACCCATGTTTTCTGATTGGGGTACATGTGACAGTCTAGGCTTCAGATTCATATCACATACAGTTTCAGTTGGGTTGACTAAACTGAGTCTGCTCCTTTCACAGATTGCAAAACAGCTAACCAGGCAGACATTGTGTTCATTGTTGATGAGTCTGGAAGCATTGGAGAGGAAAACTTCAGGCTGATACGTAATTTCCTGCGCTCGGTCATCAGCAGCCTGGAAACTGGTCCATTTAAAATCCGAGTAGGCATTGTTACATACAACAACGTGTCGACTGCACACATCTCCCTCAACTCATTCAGAGACAAGGCAGACATTCTGCAGTTCATCAGCTTCCTGCCTTACCGTCAAGGTGATAGACACACTGGAGCTGCCCTACACTTCACCCTGAAAAACATCTTCACTGAAAAAAAGGGCAGCAGGGAGGATTTCCCGAAGGTAGCGGTGGTAATCACAAACGGTAAATCCCAGGATAATGTGGAGGAACCTGCGATCGCTCTCCGTCGAGCTGGTGTCACAGTTTTTGCTGTCGGAATCAAAGACGCCAATAAAGCCGAACTGCTCAAGATGGCATCTTACCCCAAGTCTAAGTTTGTTTTTACTGTGGACAGTTTCATCAAGCTGAAACCCCTGAAAGAAACTCTGCAGGCAACCCTGTGCAACACCATCTTCCAGATCGGGGTCCAGGACAAGGAAAGTGATGCAGAGACTAAAGAAGGTTTGAACTAAGCTTTCCTGATAAGTTGCCGTTAGTTTTCCCTGAGAAATGTTAACTTTTGTAGTAGCATTATTGATGCAATGCTCTGTGTTAGTGTTAGAGGTATGTCAAGGTGGGTGACTGGATCTTACCTGATAAATTTCCCAGATAAGAAAAAAGAGTAAGAAACCGCTCATCCATTATTAAGTTATAGTTGTTCATAAGCAGCCTGTAAAACATGCTGGGTGTAAACATGGTTTCTCAAACATTTCAGACTCTGAATGTTCAGTTCAAACTCGCTTTCTTTGACTGTGTGAGAAGATCTAACTCTTTGTTCTTCTCTTCAGCATGTGATAAAAAGGACCTGGCTGACATTTTCTTCCTGATGGATGACTCAGGGAGCATTGAAAATGCAGATTTCTCAGACATGCAGAAGTTTATCATTGAGTTTCTTCATACCTTCCGTATTGGGCCAGACCATGTTCGCATGGGTCTTGTTAAATATTCAGATTCCCCCTCTCTACAGTTCGACCTAACACAGCACTCAGATGCTAAGACAATGGAAAAGGCTGTGAAGGAAATCTTTCACAAAGGAGGTGGAACAAACACAGGAAAAGCACTGTCATCCATGAAAGGACATTTTCAGAACGCAAAGACGAGCCGTGGCTACAAAGTCTCCGAGTACCTGATCGCCATCACTGATGGAGAATCCCAAGATAAAGTTAAAGATGCTGCAGAAGAACTGAGGGCGCAGGGGGTCATCATCTACGCCATCGGGGTGAATGCCTCAAATGATAATGAGCTGAATGAGATTGCTGGGGATCCAAAGAGAAAGTTTTTTGTCAGTAATTTTGATGCCCTGAAAACCATCAAAAATGACGTCATCAGAGAGATCTGTTCGGAAAGTGAGTTAAATTAAGTTGGGCTTTGCTTTGTAGCACACATCATTGAGATAATAAGAGGAGAGGATAGAGAACAGGACCATAAACTATTTCAAAAACTTGATTAGATGTATACATGATTTCCTCTTTCTTTTATGGGACTTTCACATGTTCAAAATTGCCAATTCTAGATTTAGGTAGGGAAATAACTGTAAAAAGAGAAAACCACACTAACCTCTATTTGTTTTTCATCCACAGCTTGTAAAGACATACCAAGCGACATATTTTTCTTAACTGACAGTTCTGAGAGTATCTCTGTGGAAGACTTCCAAAAGATGAAAAATTTCACGAAATCTGTCATTAGCAAGTCCAACATTGGACAGGATAAGGTGCATGTTGGTTTTATGCAGTACAGCACCAACAGACGCCTGGAGTTCGACCTCACCACACACTACAACCTGGAAGGAATGCTAAACGCCATCGATGTTATGAAGCAGATGAAAGAAGGCACTCGCACTGGCAGGGCCATCACAGAAGTCTCACAGTATTTTGATGCAGCCAGAGGAGGGCGGCCTTGGATGAAGCAGTGGTTGGTCGTTCTAACAGACGGTAAATCCCATGATAGCGTCAGAGAACCAGCTCATGCTCTGAGGGCCAAAGGAGTGGTGATCTATGCCATTGGAGTGGATAAGGCTAACAAGCAGGAACTGTCGGAGATCAGTGGCTCATCGCAGAGGGTCTTCATTGAGAATACCTTTGATGCATTGAAGGAACTAGAGACCAAGCTGGCCTTGAAGTTCTGTGAGAAAGGTAAGAGAGGCTGTTTAAAACCATCTGTGATGTGTGACTGTCTAAAAGGTACAACCAAAGGTGGAGTCTGTGGAGGTGCTAAATCATTCAGTCAATTAACTCAAAAAGTTTTTAATATATTAAACCCATTAATACCTCAGCACAAATGGTTAATGATTGATTTGGTAAAATAAAAATGACTTTTAAAATGTTTGTTTTGCTATTTTAGTTTTTATTGTGACAACAAAAAGTTCTGTTTTTGCTAACCTCCTCTCTTTTTCCTTCATCCAGATTGTAAAAAGACAGTAAAGGCTGATATTATTTTTCTGGTTGATGGTTCTGAAAGCATAAAGAAGGAACAGTTCAAAAGTATGCACACCTTTATGGCTTCAGTTGTGAACCAGACCACAGTTGGTAAAGATCTGACTCGTTTTGGAGTCATTCTCTACTCTGACACACCCAAATCCAGCTTTACTCTAAATGAAATTTACTCCAAAGGAAAAGTCCTTGAAGCTCTGCAGCAGCTGGTACAACCACAAGGAGGCACATACACAGGTGCTGCTTTGGCATACTCGCTGCCGTACTTCAACGCTGAACATGGTGGTCGGAAAGAAATGCCTCAGATTCTCATGGTGATCACAGATGGAGAAGCTCGAGACTCTGACAGACTGAAAGCAGAATCTGATGCTCTGCGACAAAATGGGATCACAGTCATCAGTATCGGAGTGCAGGACGCAAAGAGGGACGAGCTGGAGACCATGGCTGGTGGTGACACATCCAAAGTTTTCTTTGTCGATAATTTTAAGGATTTGGAAACTCTGTACCAGAACATTTCTTCTGTCATCTGCAATTCCACTAAGCGAGGTAAGAGTGTCCCAAAGGGAATTATTATGCTCCCTTTAGTTGTCTTTGAGTCAGTTCAGTTTTATTTATATAGCAATTACCTCAAGCTGCTTTATATATTATATTATATTATTGTCACGATCCTGGGTCTTATGGAGGACCACAAGAGCCACGAGCATCGAAATAAAGATTTCTGTGCTTAAATAATGAATTGTAGAATAAATTTTGTATTTGTGGAGTCCGAAACGTCATCAAACAGCCCTACAGACACAAAAACATGTGAAAATATAAACAACCAGACTATCAGCAGAGATTTAAGTACTTTAGGACCTCTGTGAAAATCATTGACAGTATATATCACAGAATTTAAGGCCTTTATAATCACAGAGCATACAGAGAGGTCTGTCCAACCAATCAGAGAGCTCCTTACATCCCACGGTGTGGCTAATTTGAATAGCCGCACGATTTTTAAAATGAAGTTGTTAATCCAGCAGCTAATCCAGCAGCTAATCCCGGAGCGAACAGGAAAGGGAAATGGATTTTGAAATGCAGTTTATTAAATTGGAATTCCAAAATGAATTTACAAATGCAGAATTTATTCTACAATTCATTATTGAAGCACAGAAATCTTTATTTCGACGCGCGTGGCTCTTGTGGTCCTCCACAGGGTCTTTTGACCCAGCGTTTTGAGTTTTAGTTTAAGCCCTTCAGGTTTTCTACGTTCATTTTTTTTCATGCCTAGGTTGTTATACTTCTTTGTTATTAGATTCCCCTTGTGTCTTACTCCCCTGCTAAGTCTCCCTTGCCCTTCATGTGTTTCATGTCTGTCTTACTTTGTCAAGTTCAGGTTGTCATGTCTGCGTCTTATGTTTCCTGTTTTATTTTGAAGAGGTCTTGTGTTCCTGTGTTCATCGTGTTCAGTTTTACTCTTCCATGTCGTTATGTCGTTGTGTTCATGTGTGTCAGCTGTTCCCCGTGTGTTCCCACTTCTTCTTAGCCTCCTGTGTGTATTTAGTCTGTGCCTTCTCATTCTTTGTCGGATCATCTGTGTTGTTCCCATGCCAAGTCCTGCGTTCAGGTTTTCATACATCCTCATCCTCATCCTCATCATCATCATTGCAATGTTTAGAGTTTGGTTTTCTATTTGCCAGGGTTTTTCATAGTTCGTGTTTCCTTTTGAGTTTACCCAGTTTAGGTTATTGCTTAGTTTGTGTTGTTTTCGCCCTTTTATTTTGTACTGTTCTGTCTGCTTTAATAAATGGTTCATCATCAGTTAAGTTTGAGAATGTCTGCACCTGGATCCACTCCACGCAGTTTGCCTTGGCAAACTGTGACAATTATTATATTATATTATATTATATTATATTATATTATATTATATTAAGATAAGATAACCTTTATTAGTCCCACACGTGGGACATTTGTTATATTATATGATATAAAATAATTTCCCCTAGGAATCAAAGTATTCTGATTCTGATTAATATATTATAATAATTATATAATATATGTATGTTTAATGTTTCCCAAGTTTTTCATTAATGTCTAATTTTTTGGTCAACCCTTCTTCCGGTGTCACAATAGATACAAAAGTCTAACCAAAGATGGCATCAGGTTGTTGGTTGGCTGATTGATGGAAGCCTGACGATGCCACAGTGTTAAATTCACAGCACAGTTGTGTTTTAATGGCATCAAATGTCTCTTTCTTGCTTTTTCTTTGGCAGTTTGCAACCAGACAGACTTGGTCTTCCTACTCGATTACTCGAGCAGCATCAACGAAAGCCAGCACACAATTATGTTAAACTTCACAGCAAGTGTGGTGGACAACTTTAATGTCAGAAAAGAGTTTGCACATGTCGGACTTGCACAGTTCAGTGATTATCCTAAACATGAGTTTTACCTTAACACGTACAACGACAAGACGAAGCTGATTGAGCATATCCTTAACATGAACTATAACGGTGGAAACACTAATCTTGGAAAAGCCTTGGATCACATTAGGGACTACTTTCATGAATCAAATGGAGGCCGCACAGGTGTTCCCAAGAACCTGGTGTTGATCACAGATGGTAACTCTCATGATGACGTGGAGGATGCCGCAGAAGCGCTCAGGAAAATGGGGGTTACAGTATTCGCCATTGCTGTTGGAGATGTCTTTTACCTACAGCTCCTGCAGATCACTGGCACACCAGAGAAGGTCTTTGATGTCGAGAACTTCGACAGCTTGGCAAATATCAAGACAAAGATCATTGATGAAATCTGTGACACTGGGCCTGAGCCAAAAATTGGTAAGTTGGAAAAAAGAGATGTACATGACTAGTAATTTCATAATTAGGCGAACAGAAAATCTTTGAGTGAATCCTTTAAAAGAGAGACTAAACCAAGACAGTCAGAAGATCCAATTTCCATATTTTAAATGGTGACGTAATGTGGGGCACCATTTATAACAGCAACTGCTTTCACACCACATAGTTCAGGGGACAAGTATCCACAGCTGGACTGGCCATCGGGCATACTGGGCAACTGCCCGATGGTGATTTTTCGTTTTTATGGGCCATTTTTGTTTGTAACGGTGTATAGAGTGAAAGGTGGTAGCCTATTGGTCATGATTGACTCTGGGCTGGACCAATTATAGCCAAGAAGGTTGATGCACCCTCCCCCTTGCTTGGGCAACGACTCTGAAAGCAATCTTATCGTAGACAAAGAGAAGAAAATGGTACTGAGGTGAAAAGGAAGCGATTTGTCCCGGACTTCAGCTACAATGAAAAAGACACAAAGTTTGGAGTTATTCTGTCTTTGCTGCACAGCTGCCTCTTCTTCTCTCATTCTCTCCCCTCTCTCTCCCGTTTCTACTTCAATCATGAAACTGATCAATGATCAGCTGATCGGCTCTCTTGTTTGTTTATCGCCCACTTTGCGCCAGAAAGAGGAAACCAGCGGATGTCGCGCTAAACAACAGCAGCACGTTTAAGCTTGATCAGCTGTTGTTGGAATTTATTTAATATTAATTTCTAGTATCAGCTGATGTTTGCTGGAGCCACAGCTGTAAAGCTGCTGGTCATGATGTCGGTTTGGTTATGTGGTGAGAGGGAAACATGAAGATGAAACCAGGAGACGTCCTTACTGAACCATCAGAGCTGTGATGGAGAAACAGGTTTACCTTTTAGGTGACATGGATGAGTTGAAGTTAAGTAGCTGACAGCTGGTAACTGTGCAGGGGCGGGTCTAGCAAAGTTTTGTCGGGGGGCAGGTAGGGCATTAACAGGGAGAGGGGGGCACAAAGAAGTACTTTTCTTTCTTATTCTCATTTAAAATGTCTCGTTTTTATTAAATAATTATCTGAATCTTATGATCGAAGTAGTCATGTGATGTCAAATGCAGTGTTGGCCAAGTTACTTGAAAAAGGTAATCAGTAACTCCCCAAAAACATAATCCCATTACTTTACTGATTACTTATTTTCAAAAGTAATTAATTACTTAGTTACTTAGTTACTTTTTAAAAACACGATTTACAGCCTGAAGAGGTAATAAAGCGACAGATCTTTCAGCCCAATTCTACTTTTTCTACATAATCATACAAAATGTAATCAAATGGAAAAGTCTCTTTTTAAAACTTGTTTTATTAGTTTTAATCTTTTAACTTTATGCATCAAGCAAACATTTAATTATCTGCAACATTCTCTGACTGGAAGAAATTAGTTTAACATTTAAACCTATTTTCTGCACATTCCAGCTCATAAAATAAAATATTTTTTGTGTTTACACTCAGTCTTTGAAATAGATGCAAGTAAAACACAGCAGAAAATAAATAAAGTCAAAGACTCAGCGGTCCTGTTGCTCTATTTTCACCTGTAAAGCAGGAGTGGGGTAGGCGGAGGTTTACCCTGGTGCAGGTGTGCCGCGGTCAGTGGAAGAATCCGCGAGTTTCTCTGTGAGTTTCCCATTACGTCGTAGCTACTCGGTGCTTGTTGGAAGTTTAGGGGTTTTTCGCTGTAAAAAGAAGTTTTCTTCCCACGCACAGTGGACACTAATGTTTTTGTCACTTTTTATGGAATCAAACTCAAAGTAAGGTCAGTACTTCCACGCTTTAAACGCTGCACACAGCTGTTGTCACGAATGTCGCACTCGCTTACTGTCATGAGACACTCTCGCAAAAAAATTATGGTTTTAGTAACGCAGTAACGCAGCGTTCCTACAGGAAAGTAACGGTAATCTAATTACTGTTTTTGCAATAGTAATCCCGATTACTTTTTTCAAGTAACGAGTAAAGTAAGTATTACTCATCTCTGGTCAAATGTATGTAAGTCATCTCTAGTCTTCTCTGTCTGGATTTCAGGTTTCCACCATGTGTTGTAGATTTGTTTTTGGTGTTGGGGGGGACGGATGATTCAACCACCCAACCCTGCCCTGTTTCTTTTTTTTTTTCCTTTTTGTTTTTGCTTCTTGATAAATAAAGGAGAAATGTACTTGCCTATTCTACCTGCTTTTAAACCATTTAAAATTAAAATTCATAGTTTTATATGTGAATTATATAATGTTAAATTACTATTAAACAAATGACTAAGTATTTCAGGCTTTAGTTCACTTCAGCCATATTCCATATAAATCAGGTAACATACAAAAATAAAAATAGCTTCAAATGCAGTCATGACAATAAAAGAATATGACTTTAAGGACTTAACAACATTACTTCAGTTATACTACACCAGCACCTCTTATACAGGCACACTATTGCCCCTATCAGGTCAGTGAGCTGGGATTTGTTATTCTAAACATGAACTACTGTTACAGCAACAGACAATCGGGTTTGTTTTTCATTACTGGAAGAGATCAAATTATTGGTGGGGACAATTCAATAATCGCTGGATATTGGTGGGGACATGTCCCTTCCGTCTATGCCAAATCTACCCCCTTGGTTATAGATGGTTCAGGAGGTTAACTTGACCAAGCAGTCTTTTGGTTTCAGCTAAGTACTGTTTAGAATACCAGAATAGGGAGGATGGTGTAGGTTTATTAGATTGATACATATATACCAGAATCACTGTCACAACAGTGTTTGTTTTCATTCAAAGGCTTTATGGCTTTACCTATACCTCGTGAGCCCGTCTCTAGTCAAAATGCCCAGGCCGATTTTTTGTCCCAGTCCAGCCCTGCAAGTATCTACCGGTGGTGGTTTGCTGCGTGCATTCACCCCACTCTAGTAAGTGAAATGCACGTCCTCGAGTATGAACACACCCAGTCTTCGGTTTGAGTAATTTGTGCTTGGTTTGTCGAGAGCTGCTGTTGTTATTGTAGATGCTGTTAAATATTCCAATTTTTTGATCTGTGGGCTGAAGGAAGAACAACACTCGGTGTATAAATGCTCAATCAACAATCTCTTTATTCCATACAAACACTTTTGAGCATAAACCATCCGGATGGGAGATGTGACCTGACCATTTCTCACATTCTTATAGCTTCAACCATAATATGGCATAAAATAGCATAATGATCTCACAATGCCTAATGTTTTCCCTCTTATCATTTAAAGACTGTTGCTGGTGCTGCATTCACAGTAAACATAAATCATCAAGTATCCACTCTATTGCCTAATGTGGCTAAAGTTAGCAGTACCAGCATGAGCATCAGTACCTTTGATTGTTTAATCCTGTTGTTTGATAAGTGAGCCCCTCTTGTCCACATGTCACTGTCTTTAGCTATAAAAGGTCAAAGACAAATATCCTTTCCCTGCTTCTCTTCCCATGTTCAGATTGTACCATCGACGTTGCAATAGGATTCGACATTACTGACACGAGTGGATCCAACAACATGCTGATCAGTGACCACATCCAACACCTGGAAGAGATTGTCCATCATATTTCACATATTTCAACAGAAGAAAACTTGTGCTGCACTGGCGTCCCCCAGTCCCCGGTCAAGACCCAAATCGCCTTCCATTTGGTAGACAGTGATGGCAGGGCCTTGTATGATACAAATTTTGCAGACTTCAGTGAAGACGAGTTGAAGAAAGTCTTGAGCTGGAAGTTGTCCCAGCCGACCTACTTTAACTCTGAGCTGCTGAATTTCTACAAGGAGAAGTTCAAAACCAAATCCAAGGCTACTGTCAAGGTGAGACATGTTTAGATGAGTGCTGTCAGCGTTAATCTCGTTAAAGTGATGTTAACACCATGACTGCAGCAAATCTCTGTTAGTGAGCTAGCGCTAGTGAGCTGCACGGTGCTAACACGTTAATGAGCTAACCGCACTAACACGTTGATGCCGTGGGGTGATCTGCGGTAACTTGCTAAGGGAGATTTGCCGCTTTAATGTGGTTATGGCGTTAAAGTCATTTTAAGGAGATTAACGCTGGCAGCCCTAGTTTAGACCTTTCAGAATCCTTCAGTTCTCATTTTCACCATGAAATTATCCGAGTAACTGAATTGATATCCTGTGTTGCTAACATGCAACAGTGCTATTTTTCATCTTGTTAAAATTTAGCACATAAACTGCAGCCGTGGCTGTTGGGTAGCCAAATACTGCACACTACATTCAATTACATTAATTACTGTTACCCAGCATGAAGACTGCTAATGGTAAAGAGCTTTGTTTATAACACGGGAGTATATGGGGACTGACTCACTGCTGGAGCCTCTAGTGGACATTAGAGGAGCTGCAGTGTTTAGCGCTTCTGCTATGACTTCATCGTTCAGCCCTGAACATTACCACTTCATGAGGCATCATCCACATTAAACTGTCGGACGTGGTTTACTCTGTCGTTTAGGTCTTGATGATCTTCTCTGATGGACTCAATGAAAACGTCATGAGCCTACAGCGGGAATCAAAGCTGCTGCGAGAGTCTGGTAAAAACATGCATTTACTAAGATCACTTCATTCCCAACTTTGCTTCTGGTTTTCTCATTGTGTCATCTTTACTTTTCATTGCTCATCTTTATTGACATCCCCATGCACTTTGATCTGATGTTAGCACACAAATTCTTCAGTTATTACATTAGATGTATGGGCTAGTGTCCCATGTGTGTCCTAAAACATAAAAACGCATGCTTTAATTTTAATTCTGGGCTACGAGGAAGTCCCGTGGAGCAGAACAAGCGGAAGCACAAGAACTTTCCTAAACAACCAGGAAAAAGTGGTTTGTGTAGAATGACAGAGAGCTGAAAGAACTGAATATAATACTAGTGCAACCCCTCGGCCTCTGAGGAGACACACCTAAGATATCAATTTCCTACGTCGTCTTGTTCTCAAGTTATTACATCCGCAAGATCTTCATCAGACTTGCTGTGGCTCTGAGGTCACTGAGATTCAAACTAAGCAAAGATTTTAATAGAAGCAGCTATGATATCAATTTGAAGCTCGAGCTGTAGCGTTCACATCAATGCCTTTTACAGCTGAGGGGTAAGAAGCACTTGGATCACCATCAGACTGGATCCATCTAATCTACGAGGAGAAGTTACTAAATATTTCTAGACCTAATCAGTTTGCTTGATTCAGATCCAGTGGAAATGTACGTGCACTGTGTTTGTGAAGCCACGCCGTTCCAGTCTGTTGTCCTGTCTGCAGGAGTCAGCGCCCTGCTGGCCGTGGCTCTCAGGGGCACTAACCACATTCAGCTACAGAAGGTGGAGTTTGGCCGCGGATTCGGGTACACCGATCAGCTCATAATCAGCATGCCGAGCATCGGCAGCACCATATTCCAACAGATTGTAAGTCAGTCCCATTGCTCATGAGTGCGTTTCTACCTTTTCTAAATGACAAATAAAGCAAGTTTTAATCTTTAGTCTGAGTAAAAAGGAGCCACGTTCATGTTATTCATATAATGTAAAAAATGTGAGTGAATTTTATTCAGAATAACCAGTAAAGGAGTCATGAGGTGAGATAAGAGGACCCAAGTGCAAAACATGCGGGTAGGTTGAAAGAAAAGTCACGTAAGCAACAAAGAAATCAAAGGGACAATAATCCCATCAGCCATTCAGGAGGCGGCTGACGGGAGGATTGTGATTGGACCAGTTCCCTGTTTCCATTTTTCCTGCTGACATAATCGTTCCTCTTAAAGTTTATAGCGAGTAATATTTTGATGAGTCCTGATTCTCTGAAGACAAAAAGTTCAGTAACCGACGTTTGCCTCTTAAAGATCTTCACAAAGATCGTGCATTGTTCATGTATGTCCTTCGCCCCCTCGTCTGACTGCAGAGCACCGTGACAGCCCGGGAATGCTGCGGAGTGATGTGCAAATGTTGGGGAGACAAAGGCCCCCGTGGTCTTCCAGGCCCACGAGGGGCAAAGGTGAGTGTGAAACCCCAACTTTACACCAGGAATGTTTCACTATAGAACACAGAGAACATATCTCACGTTTCAACTGCAAAAATTCATCATTGCATGAAACTGAGCAGCAGGCCAGAGGTCTGGACTGCAGGCGTGCTGATGCAACAGATGCATTCTGCGCTTTAGCATCATCCCACTCAAACATGAAAAACACGTCTGCACGGAGCAGCTGCTGCTCTGATACCTGTGTATAGCTTTCAGCACTGACGGAGCCTGTCCAGATGTGCCAGCTGCCAGCTCCACAGGGCGGATGCTCCCTCTCCCACAGACCCATCCACACATGGATGGGTCTGACCTGAGATCAGTTTCCACTGTGCCTCAGTCCATTTTAAACGAGCTCCTCTCTGCACGATGGAGCTTTAACCTGTTCATGTGGACGGCAGCCGGAGCTGCTCTGGTGTCCATGACACGATTGTCCAAATATCATAAACTCTAATAACTAAAATATCATTTTAATATATCACGTTACTGACCAGCTGCCACTTAATCTAATTAGTTGTGAAATGTGTCCTGAAGGCTTTTCCAGCCCTTTGCTTTCTTTCTGATGGTTCTGTTTGCTTTATAAACAGGGTGAGAAGGGAGAGCGGGGTCATCCGGGTTTCCCGGGAGAAGAAGGAGTCAGTGTAAGTGCTTCTTCTTCATCCCACCACGAGCTCTTTCCGCTGTAAATGAGACACTCGCACAATCTACATTTTCAGATTTTCAATGTAAAAATTTCCAGATTGTTTTATTTTATTCAGTTATTTGTACATAATGTTCTCTGCTTTTGCACAGTCGAGCAGCGCGTCAGCACACGTTTCACTGCGTGTAACTATGCATGTGACAAATAAAGGATCTTGAACCTGATTAAAAAACTTCAAACCTGAATTCATTTCCATTAAAAAATTTGCTTTTAATTATTTATTTTGAATTTTCTAGTTTGTAGTTTGTGTTCTTCTTGTTAAAGTTTAAAATTCTTGTTAAAGTTCTTTTTTCCTACAATTGCCAGCTGCTTGCTCCTGTTTATGGGGGCTACCTAAAAGCAGTTGGCAATTACATTTTACTTAAATGCAGATGTATTATTGAGATAATATTCATATAACCTGATAACTGAAAGATGGACCTACAGGACGAAGCAGACTGAGAGCTCGAACCAGGTGCGCTGACTTTGCTTTTGTGTTGCAGGGCGAGCGCGGTCCTCCTGGACTTCCTGGACTTCAGGGGATCCGGGGCTGTCCTGGAAGCAGAGGACAGAAGGTACGCGATGTGTCATACCTCTGAGAGGAGCACTGCTGAAGTCTGATCATTACTCCATCACGTGGAGAAAATGACGCTGCAGTCGAACAGACGAGTTCATGGAGATGTTTTTCATGTCAGACTGTGTGACGACGGATTTTTAGCATTAACTTTTGTTCTTATCATGAAAAACAAGAGATAAGATAAAACTTTATTAATCCCTCGGGTGGGTTCCTCTGGGAAATTCGGTTTCCAAAAAAGCACAGCACCGACAGAAGTTACAGAGTTACAGGGGCGGTTTATCCTTCAAGCTCGGGTCCTCTACCAGAGGCCTGGGAGCTTGAGGGTCCTGCGCAGTATCTTAGCTGTTCCCAGGACTGCGCTCTTCTGGACAGAGATCTCCGATGTTGTTCCCGGGATCTGCTGGAGCCACTCGCCTAGCTTGGGAGTCACCGCACCTAGTGCTCCGATTACCACGGGGACCACCGTTACCTTCACCCTCCACATCCTCTCGAGCTCTTCTCTGAGCCCTTGGTATTTCTCCAGCTTCTCGTGTTCCTTCTTCCTGATATTGCTGTCATTCGGAACCGCTACATCGATCACTACGGCCGTCTGCTTCTGTTTGTCTACCACCACTATGTCCTCTGATATGAATTGCACATTTCAAGTATGGAGTCTATTGCACCGTTGACTATTAACAAAGGTATTGTACAGTGAGGTGAAGAGGCACTACAGCTTAGTTGTTCCCCCCTCCTTTGTCCTCCTGTTTCCCCTCCCTCTCCCCTCCAGAGAGGAGTTAAACAGTCTGATGGCGTGTGGGACAAAGGAGTTTTTAAGTCTGTTAGTTCTTGTCTTGGGGAGAAGCAACCTGTCACTGAACAGACTCTTCTGGTTGTTAATGGCCGTCTGCAGAGGATGCCCAGCATTGTTCATAATGTCCATCAGTTTCTTTAATGTCCTTTTCTCTGCCACTGTCACCAGAGTGTCCAGCTTCATGCCGACCACAGAGCTAGCCTTCCTGATCAGTTTCTCCAGCCTGCATGAGTCCTTCTTTGCTGTGCTGCTCCCCCAGCACACCACAGCATAGAAAAGTACTCCAGCAACCACCGACTGGTAAAACATCCTCAGGAGCTTCCTGCAGATGTTAAAAGACCTCAGCCTCCTGAGGAAGTACAGTCGGCTTTGGGCTTTTTTATACAGGTGCTCTGTGTTGCATGACCAGTCCAGTTTATTGTCCACCCACAGCCCGAGGTACTTGTACTTGTTGACCACCTCCACCTCCTCCCCCTCTATCTGAACCGGCAGTGGACCTTCTCTGGACCTCCCGAAGTCCACAACCAGTTCCTTAGTCTTTGAGGTGTTGAGTTGCAGGTGGTTTGTGTGACTCCATGCGACAAAGTTCCTCACCAGACTTCTGTACTCCTCTTCCTGATCATCCCAGATACACCCCATGATGGCTGTGTCGTCTGCAAACTTCTGAATATGGCATAATTCAGAGTTGTAGCAGAAGTCAGAGGTGTACAGGGTGAAGAGAAGAGGGCACAGCACAGTTCCCTGTGGTGCTCCTGTGCTGCTGACCACAGTGTCAGACGTGATGTCCTTCAGCCTGACAAGTTTGTTTATAGTTTGTTATAAATATATCACACAAATATTAAATATATCAGACGTTTAATCGAATCCAAATAACTGAAAGATTCCTGTGAAGCTGGGCTGAAAAAGTCAAACATGAGCGCTTTAACCATTAAATCTGCTGTTTGTATCTGCAGGGCTACCGAGGCCTCTCAGGCAACAAGGTGAGTGACCGAGGTCTGCTGACACTGCTGCATTTATTGGAGAAGTGACAGTTTATCATAGATTGAGCAGTGAGACGTAACAGCTGATTGTGCTCCAACGCTGCAGGGGGACGACGGGGAGGATGGACTGAACGGCATCGATGGCGAGCAGGTATGAACATTTGTGACTGAGGCCTTCTGATCACTGACGCGTTGCTAACACTGTTACTTTTTCACTAACTAGTAATCTAACTAATAATTATTTCTATTGTTAAAACAAGAAAATTACTTTTTTTTCAACACACAAACAGTTGAAGCTGTCTTCAGCTGCGGGGGGGGCTGATGAGGTGGCTCTTCTGTCTTGAAGCCAGAGGGGGGTTTGGTTTCCCTGATGTATAAATCCTGGCACAGCGCGCACTCCGTTACTCTGTGTCGGGCACCTGCAGGCCAGTGGACACACTGGTTTGAGTCAAGGAGGCCCTGGAGTGGCTAACATTAGCCTCAGCTAACGTTAGCTAATGTAGCTAATGACTAACATCAGCTAACATTAGCTAATGTAGCTAATGTCTAACATCAGCTAACATTAGCTAATGTTAGCTAATGTAGCTAATGACTAACATCAGCTAACATTAGCTAATGTTAGCTAATGTAGCTAATGTCTAACATCAGCTAATGTTAGCTGCTAACATTAGCTGAGGCTAATATTGTAATGATTTTTCTCCTCTTTGTGAAACAGAATGTAGCCTGACAAACATCTGGGCTGAGGACAATGTCCCACTGCTGACTGAGGCCTTTGTTCCTTGTGCTGTGTTAACACACACCTGAACACAGCTGTGACAGACATGCTGACACCTGCTGATGAGCAGTGAATTTATCATCACCTGGCTCCTGCTGTTCAATATAATCATTTGAATGCAACTGTGGATTAAATTATACATATAAGTTTAAATTAGATAAATGAATTATTACATATGAAAATTATTCTTTATATTAACATTTACACATGCTGTATTATCCTAGTGATTTACAAATCATGGTAGGAGAGTATGATGGTTTATGTCACGTGACTGTGGAAGAAGAAGAGATGACGCGTTCTTCTGGTTTTGTTTGCAGGGAGAGACGGGACTCGGTGGACTGAAAGCAGAACGAGGACCTCCGGGAAACCCAGTAAACAAAAACCACTCAAAGTTTCTTTGCTTCGTGCTGCATCAGCTCTGATCGTTGTTACCTAATGAAACGATTGATCCATTTTACTGTTATTGTTTCTGTTTTCGTTTTTTTAAATGTGTTTTGACTTCAGCTCGTAAAAATGAAGCTGTGAGCTGTTGACCTCTGACCTCTGGGTAGGTTGATTGACAGGCTGAAATATCATCTTTAGGGCATCCCGGGGACAGGAGGCGAGAAGGGGCTTAAAGGACAGAAGGGACTGAGAGGAGACCCGGTGAGTTTCGGTGCTTTCATTTCAGAAAGGTCGGCAGTCACATGGACTTTTTTTCCTAATTATTTAATATGTGGGAGCAGGAGGGGGACGAGGAAGAGGAGGAGGCAGGTCAAGTTCAGGTCGATCAGACTGCTAAAGCAAAATAAACCTTTCATATTTCAGGTTTTTTGTTTTTACAAAGAAAACCTGTTTCAACAGCCTGAATATGAACAATGTCCTGAAATAATGACTCTTTAGTTTCTGCACATATTTTTATGATACAAAGATTATGGTGAAGATATTTGATCGTGTAGTTTGTCTGTGCCCGTCTGATCTGTCTAACAAATACAAATAAGCTGGGATTTATCGAGAGCTTTTCCAGCCTGGTGTGATCACACACTACATTCACTCATAAAACACTTTATTTACAACAATCATCCACAAACGTCGTGCTGCCATAAAAACCCATCACAGAACTCTGCATGTCGATGTTTTCTCAGGATGTTTTTGTGTGTTTAAACGTTTAAATGTCACTAATGTCAGTTAAAACTAGGGCTGTTCGATATAACCATATATATCGATGACGATATAAAAACGTTCTTTCATTTTACGCTATCGTTTGTTTCGTGGTGTCGCAAAATAAAGTGTTTACGGCAACATTTTTTCATGGTTTTGATCACTGCAGTGGCTATATTCATTTCTTAAAGTTCTGTCTTACTCTTATATGTAATATAACCACACTACGGACGCACAAGCGCCTGTTTTTATGCGTTGTCGTTAGCAACAACGACGGTAACAGCATCGCGTATCCGCTTGTTTATGTTCCACATAAACCTTTCACAATAAAGCTCAAGATCCTGTTGAGACCTTTCAAAATAAACTGAATCGCGTGAAAGATGCAGATTATTTACAGATGAGAAGCAAAAAAGAGACGCCAGGTGCTAAAAAATAAAGCTTAGACTCCAACGTTAGAACAGGCTTTTCCCCGCAGCACGCCGTGTAATAAATACTCACAAAGAAAACGGCGCCGTTACAGCTTATGTCTAAAACGTGTCGTTTCATGCATCGGTTAAAACACTCGACGCACAGCTGGAAACACTTCACACAAGTCGAGCTGCCCGAGATTCACAGACTTTACAGAAAATGTTACATTTTTGTGATTTATATCGTTATCGGACGATAAACGTCAGATATCGGGATATGAGATTGTGGTCATATCGCACAGCCCTAGTTAAAACTGTAATATCGGCTCTTTCTTCTGTCGGAAAACCCGACAGCTGATCGCAGCTGGGAAACAGCTGGAAGCTCCACTTCAAGAACCGAACACTGTTTTTGTCTGACAGGGCACCCCGGGTGTCGACAACAACAGACCAGGACCCAAAGGAGACCCCGGCAGCCCAGGGAGACCAGTAAGACACGTCCACATCTTTATGTAAAAGCTGAACGTTAGCCGCCATGATGCCACTAGTTTACCGTAAATTATCTACAAAGACTAAAGCTGATTTTCTTATCAGGCTGTAAACGTTTTTAATATGGACTGCCTCTAAATTAGCACTTGAATGCTCAGAGCACTTCGTACAACATGCCTCATTCACACAAGCACTTTTTCACTCTCTAACATTCACCCTCTGACGATGCATCAGGGAGCAGCTCGGGTTAGTATGTTGCCCAAACCTCCAGTTAGTAGATGACCTGATCTACCTCCTGATCTACAGCCAACACGAGTGTCTATGGAGACTGACTCACTGCTGCCTCTTCTGGGCATCAGAGGAACTGTGCGTTTTTGATACTAAAGTATTTGTTGGGTTTCAGGGGATGCAGAGCCTGTTGTTCACCGAGGATAGGTTTCCAGTCTGTCCCAGAGAGACACACAGTCATTCACACTCATACTCACACCTTCAGAATCACAAGTTAACCTAACGAGCATGCCTTCGGACTGTGGAAGGGAGCTGGAGGACGCGGGGCGAGCATGTGACACCCTGTCACTTTCTTTTCAGAAGAGAGGATGCCATTGGATCAGACAGTCAGTTCTGTTCTTAGCTGACAGGAGTGCGTGGTGTGGTCTTCTGCTGCAGTACACATCTGCTTCAAGTTTAATGTGTTGTGGATTTAGAGACGTTTCCTCTGACCTCTGACATCAGTGAGGTCGTTTCTCTCAGAGATCTGCTGTTAACGCTGCATGTTGTCTTTTCAGAGCTTCCTCTGTAAATAATTGTGTGCAAAGTCCCGACAGATCAGCAGAATAGTCAGACCAACCCGTCCTGTACCAACAACCATGCCACATATACACCTATATGCATTCATTTGGTGCCACGTGATTGGCTGATCAGATATGTGGCCAGTGATTGAACATGAATGTGAAGCCAATACAGAAGCATCCTAACCTGGTCGGCAGGGGGCGAGTCCTCTGGTCTGATTGGATAGAAGTCTATGATAAAAGGAGCGCTGAACACTCTTTGGTGGATTTATGGTTCCAGTTGCTAATTTAAAGTGTTTCTGAATAAAATGTGATTAATTTTACTTTTAAATCAATAAGCCCACCTGATGTACATCACAAATGAGTGAAGACTATATGAGCTGGTCCTGAGTAGCTCACTCAGGATGGCAACGACCAAAATGTTGAAATTACCAACCAGTGACTGAAACCATGCAGCCCTGACCTTCTCTGGTGTACGGTCTGAGGAAAGCCAGGCCAAATGGTCACAATATATAATTATAATATTTTGACCAAAGTATATAATTCTGTGGATGGACGGGCAGAAGGACAGATGGCTGGATGCAGTTATCAGAATGTTTTTTAATCCACAGGGTGATCCTGGTCCAGACGGGTACGGGGGTGACAGTGGACTAGATGGAAACCCGGTGAGATTTCTCAGAAAAATCGTTCTTCTGTTTCTCTCTAAGAGAAGCTGTTTTCATGAAGAGCAGTGATCCTCACACAGAGACTCGGGTAGGAAGGTGCTGCTCTGTGCTGCAGAAAGACTTCAGCATGATGATGGTGACATTTATTTCTTGTGCAGGGTCGTAATGGAAGAAGAGGTCCCAGTGGTGAGAAGGTAGAAGACGATATGAAGCAGCATCAGGATTATACCGTATATCTGTGACTGTACACAGACGTCTGACTCTGTTTGCAGGGGTCACCTGGTGAGAAAGGAAATCGAGGCCCTCCCGGTATCCCAGGTGCTGCTGGGCCACAGGTGAGAGTCCGGTTCTGTCGTGACGGTCTGCTTTGTGATTGGACGCACGGCAGGTTGACCTTAATTGTGAGACCGAACATATTTAACTCAGAAAAGACGCGACTGCCTCTGCTGTAGTTTAACCCCTCCTCCCCGCACTCAGCCTTCCTCTCACATCGCTGCTCTTACTATGAATGTTGTGGGAACGCTGACGGTCATTCAGAGTGGGAACACCCTCTGGTCAAGTCCTCAGTTCTGATAAAAAGAGTGATCAAACATGCAGCCAGAATTATGCCAGAAGCTTATCGACAGCTACCAAGAGCGTCTGTGAAGAACTTTGAGACATTTAGCCAAAAATTAGTATGTTTATTTATATTTGAGCCTGTGTGTGTCACGGTCTGGCTGGCAGACCGTGGGGATGTGGGGAAAGGAGGACCCAAAACACAGACTCTGCGATGCAAACAGTGCTCTTTATTCACAGTGAAAAACTGTAAACACAATAACTCCCCGTTGCTCCCTTGAACCCCGTGTGCGTGCTTCCCTCCGACGTCTGTGCTCGTGCTCGTGCTCCCCGCTGTTGTGTTTCCGCACACCCCGTGCGTGCTGCCTTTCTGGACCACTCTTCCTCCTGCAGGGAAACCATAGAGGCAGCCGTCAACACTAACCCTCGGCGGGCATATACGAACAACACAGACATATGCTGACACACTAACTTGGTACGATAACTCAATGATCCCGCGCCGGTGGGAGCTCCAACACTCTCCTAAGTAGCTCCCCCGACGAGCCCTGATCACCAACAGGTGTGGCAGGAACTTCAGGTGTGGCCAGTCCTTCGCAGGGCCACACCTATCAGGCCTACAGGTGGCTGTGCTCCATCCTCCAGCCACACCCGCAGACATACACACGTATACACCCACACCCTGCCTATACATACGAGT
The DNA here is from genome assembly GCF_057381845.1 of Rhamphochromis longiceps. Classification (NCBI taxonomy): domain Eukaryota; kingdom Metazoa; phylum Chordata; class Actinopteri; order Cichliformes; family Cichlidae; genus Rhamphochromis; species Rhamphochromis longiceps. The sequence continues at coordinate 38,996,541 of NC_140567.1, forward strand.
GGGACACAGACTAACACAGCATTGTGGAGAAAGCACACATCACCAAATACTAATAATACTAACAACAATAACAACAGTCAAAACTGGTCACGGACCCCCGAGTCCTCCAGAGCCGGGTCCGTGACAGTGTGGATTAGAGAAAATCCATTTGGTGCACGCTAGTGCTGGGCCATATCATACCATCCACGGTAACACCGGTGTAATGTTGGGCAACGATAAGAAAATGAAACATGGCGATAGAATATGGGTAAAACGCGCATGCACAGTGCCTTTGTTTACATACGCACATGGCGGCGACGCAGAATGAGAAGAGCGAAAGTGGATCGTTGAATGAAACGATGAACCAGAACTGGTTTGTAAAAATGCTGCAGCTTCACTGGTGTGGAACTGGTTTAGCTTTCGTCCGTCAGATACACAACAAAGCACTATTTTTGGTAGCGCATGCTAGCGGGCCGTCGTTATTACCGTGTTGTTTGGAAAATACGGCGCACTTAAAATCATCCTTTGATTTGTCTGAAAGTCGACAGAGCCCCTTATAATCCCGTGTGCCTTATGTCTGAACTCTGGTTGTGTTTACTGACCTCGAAACGATTTTATGTGCACGGCGCTCGAAAATCTGTCAAATGTTTCAGTACGACTTTGCTAAGCTACGAAGCCGCACCGCTTGATGGATTGTCGGAGTGTTACGGCTATCGTAGGCGGAGCCTCGCGGAGTGATACGTGCTGTGCTTCAACATAATGTTACCGTATTGCGTGTGTATAACCTCTTTTTAAGTGTTGTGGATGTTATACATGGTTATGCTGAGGATATGTCGGCCAGTTTCCACTGGAAACGCCTTTTGGTTAAACTGTCAGTTTGCACTGTTAAATGTTTATATAGCTTTAATGCAGATAAAAAACAGCTGCTTGTTTAAGTGAAAATACATTGATGTTGTTTTTTTGTTTTGTTTTTTTGCACTAATAAAGTTGAGGAGTTCTTCTTTGGCTCTCAGAGGAGGCGGACGCACTTTTTCTCCTCTCCCTTATCTTCCCTGCTTATGTCCTTGTCTAGTCTCTTTTTTTTCTGTATTCCTTTTCCCTGGAACAGAGAGGGAACAAAAAGGAATTATGGATTTGATCAACTGGTCCCTAAATGCAACTGACACCCCTTCCTCAACGAGAAGTCTGGGCTTGGGTGAGCCTGAGTGCTGAGGATATCTACCTATTCGGAACCATGATAACAGGGTTCTGGCTGATCGGAGCTGGCTTGGCCCTGACTTATCAAAGAATAAAGAAAGCGGAACCGGCTGTTCAAACCCCCACAAGGCTGCCTGCTGGGATTGAAATGATAGGAGAGGTTTGTGTATTGTAGGTACGGTCGGCAAGGTCTGTCATCTCGGTTGTGGGCAAAAGACCTGCAACTGACACATAAAGGCTATCTCATCTCATCTCTCATCTCAATTTGTCTCGTGTCAATTATATCGTCAGTTATATCGTTATTGCAAATTTTCAAATGTATATCGTGATAAATATTTTTGGTCATATCGCCCTGCTCTAATGCACACTCTCTACGATCGTTGCACACTGGAAAAGGTTTAAAGAAATCATTAAAAATCCAAAATGACCTGAAATTCATGCCCGTGATGAACATCTGACCACAACTGTATGTAATCACTACGCATCATGTTCAAGTCGCTGGGCCTGTAAAGGGATCTCCACTGCGTTGTAAGACCCCTCGATATGTTGGAACTAATAAGCTGTTTCAAATATTGAAGTCTCAACTGTTCAAGAGCCGTGATTCAGAGCCAGGCTAACAGAGTTTACAGCTGAGGCAGTAAGCTGTAAATGTTCTCCCGCAGGCTGCATCTGGTTGAATTTAGCATTAAATTCCTGAAGGATCATTGACAGTAACTGTACACATTATTCCTTAGAAGTTTTGTTTTAGTTGAATAGGCAGAAATCCCCACAGGACTCGAGAGGTACCAGTTTAGTCTGTGTTTTTGCATCACTCCGGTTACACTTTGGCTTTCGCTCAGCTGGATTTGGCAGATTTGTGCTGGATTTGGCCCATGGACAGACTTCCAGAGAAATTCAGTGGAACTATTCATGAATTTCTTTTTTCTCTGTCAAACCACAAAGCCAGATAGGATGCAGTTGCAGCTCTGCTTGGTATAAGTTAGCAACTTAAGAAAAGCTGTTTCTCATTTAGTGGAGTATATTTGTGAACACATGTTGTATAACAGTCTCATGGGCAGTGTTCACGTCGACAGAAAGTGATATTCTCCGTCTGCACATTCAGGCCGCCGTACGTTCATGTGATGAGCTAAAGCATTAGGAGGTATCACACAGACACAAATAAGCTCACTGTTGATCTGAAATGTGACCAACGTCAGATCGTACTTCCCCAAAACATGACTGCACTGATCCACACCATGACTGTTTTCTCAAAGCAACATATGAAATCCTGCGCTCTTTAAGACGAGAGCGGCTGTGACGATGTGTGAATGACGCCGTCCTGCTGTCACGCTAACACAGTGTTTCTGTTTCTTATGTTCTCTTTGCTATTGTTTAGTTTCCTCGTTCTTCCAAGTGTAATCATTTGTACTTCCTGTTGGTTTAGTTTGTTCCCTCCCTGGTTAGTCTGTCACGTCTCTCGTATAAGTTCTGTCTCTGGGTTTCATTCATCTGTTTTCCTTCCTCCCACCTCATTATGTTTGATCTCTCCCCCATTCCCCGTGTGTTTCCACCGTTTGCCTTTGCCCATTGTTGCATCGTCCCATATTGCTGCGAGTGTCCCCCCTTTTCCTTGCTCTTAGTTGCTTGTTCCTCACTTTCTCAGTTGTCTAGTTTCACGTCTGAGTTACGTTTTTTTGTATTTGGTGTTTTGCCTGCCTTAGTTAATTCTTTTGAGTTTTGAGTCCTGCGTTGGCTCCTCCCTCTTCCTGGCACACAGTGCTTAAATGACACCAACCAAATTCTTAAGGCAGGTGTTCCACGCCATTTGGTCAGGGACACACAAAATTATTCCAGGTGAATTACTTAGCCTCAGGCCCTGGTGACTGAAAAACATCTGGTCTTTCCATAAGCTGTGTCCCAAAACCTAGGCCGCATCCTTCGGAGGCCGCATCCTTCGGAGGCCGCATCCTTCGGAGGCCGCATCCTTCGGAGGCCGCATCCTTCGGGTTGTCACACAGCTGAATAACCATCAAACAGAAACTGATTAAATCGACGTGTGAGATGATAGAGAATTGACTCCAGTATCCTGTTATATATACATAGACTCCCGGCATCTGTACTAGGATGTACTTCATGCATGACGTCATGAAGTTTGGCCGTAGAAAGGATTCTGGCAGGCGCATGCAGACAACCACACGCTGTCTGATCAGATTGCACTGATTTGCTGTGTTTGTCATAGCTCTGTAATTATTGTTTGATGGAATGTTTTCCAGGATTGACATCCTAGCGCCCTTGTTTTTTCTTGTTCTTTTAATTTCCTAATTTTATTATTATTTTTCAACACTTCTTTGTTTTAGAAGCAATACAAATAAAGTGTAGTGACATATATATTATTATCAGCGTACACTACAGATGACTACTAGTGTACAGCTATGCAGACTATCCATCAGTCATCATTGATTGGAAGAGCAGAGGTGTAAATAATCACCAGTTATCAAACTGTGATGACCCTGCAGGGCCCTGCTGGGGACAATGGGGAACCTGGACCCAAAGGAACACCTGGTTTTCCAGGAAATCAGGTGCGTTCATCAACTAGGCTGTATGCATGCACTGACCAACGAGTTCAATTATGATGTACTGATTGTGTTTTTCTAATGAAGCATGTGTCTGATTAAAGGGAGTTTTGCATGAGGAAAAATACCAACATTGCTTTTTTTATTATTATTATTGCTTTAAAGGTCATTTAAACATTTAGACATTTAAAGACTTTAGAAGTATTTCCAGTGGCTGCAACATAAAGAGTGTTCAGTGTTTGCATGATGTGAATAGAGTGAACAGTGGCAGCTCTGCTCCTCCACAGGGTGAACATGGATCTGTTGGAGAACCAGGGCTACCTGGACGTCCTGGCCCTAATGGGCAGAAGGTGGGTGACATCGCTTCCTTTCTTTGCATTCAGGAAAGCTTTTAACCAGAATACCCATGTAGCCAGCGGGTAGAAGTCAAAACCCAACCCCTATCCAACTACAAGCTTTAATGGCCCCAATGAGATTTTGTGTCACAGTCTGGTTGAAGCAAACTGTGTGAATGTGAGTAGATAATAGTGGAAACAGACTTAATATTAGCTGAAAGCGAGCTGTTTATTGTAGGCTGGTAAACAGTAGTGATGGGCAGATGAAGCTTCATGAAGCACTGAAGCTTTTCATCCAATTGGTTCACCCCAGCGCAAAGCTTCTTGAAGCTTCATTTGCTCTAGCAGGACACCTACTGGACGTAAAAATAATAGCTGGCATGAATTTGAAGAGTGTGGCATTTTGCACACAGCCTGTAAATGTCAACAACAAAAGGAGTGTGTAAAACATGTATATTGTAGTGATGCAGTATACTGTGTATATTTATAGTGGCAGTATGGGAAATGATTATTTGGAAATGCTTGAAATGGAAATGATCATTTACTGTGAGGTGAGGTGTGGTTGGGGTGTGGACAGTGGTTGTGCTTTTGTAACGTTGAGGTATGGACAGCTACACACTGAGGCTTTGAGCCTCAGTCCTGCCTGTTCACATTTTATTCTGTAAAAACTAAATTTTCACTGCTTTTATGACCTTTTTAGTGGGGAGAACATAGCTAGGATTTAATGATTTAACAAGTCTTTTGAATCCTTTGTCCTCCACAATGCTAAATGGCTGGGAGTCCTCAATCACCATGCTGACCAGGTCTTCATCTATTTGAGATTGTTCTCCTGAGGAAAGACAATAAAGACAAAGCACAAATATAAATATCACACACGTAACTTATTACAGCTGTATAATATTGTTATATCATTTAGTAACATTACTGCATGCTATATTATCATGGCATTTGATGGCTCACCTGGTCTTGCTCCACAATCGGTGTTCCCCTTATTCTCATGCAAAGCTCTGTAGTGCCTAAGCATGGATGTTGTTGTTATATCCCAGCTCCCTGGCACATAGCAAACACTTCACCTTGTACAAAAGTAACGACAGCTTAACATAAGTTTTATTGCACCATCAGTATTATGAAAATACATCTTCTGTAGAAATGTACATACTTTGTTGGGAGGAATAAGATCAAAATGTTCCCACACAGGGGAGGACATCCTCCTCTTCTTAGCTGGCTCCATTCTCTCCTGACTTTCTCTCCTCACTCTCATAAACCTCCAAACTGTCTCCAAACTCTCACTAACCGCAACTCTCCATCAAACACCCACATTTTGAATGAAGTCTGAGGGTTTATATCGCTGTCATGACTCGCGGCAAAGTTCGAACCACTTCATGAACCAGTCACGTGGTACAGCCGGGCAGCGAGGCTGCGGACGTCATCATTTTCAGCTCCTCCCATAAATGAAGCAAGCCTCGATACGCGCATCGCGGAAACGCCCCCTCCATTACTCGACACAAGCTTCGAAGCCTCGATACAGAACGTCACATCACTAGTAAACAGCACAAAAACAAAAGGCAAAGGAGAAACTAACAATAACCTAAACTGGGTGAGCTAAATATAAAAACACTAGAACAAGGACCTAGAAACCTGAAGACCTGACATGAATCCATAAACCTAGAGGCATGGAAACAAAGCAGACGATTGGACGAGGAATGAGTGGAAACACACACTAAATACACACAGGAGGTGATGAAGCGGAAACACAATGACGGCACAGGGGAAGTGAAACTAAACACAATGAACATGGGACACCAGACCTCTTCAAAATAAAACAGGAAGCATAATGACACGCAGACATGAAACACGTGAAGGCTGAGGGAGACTTAAACACACGGGGTGAAGACACCAGGGGACTGTAATAAACAACAGCAACCTCAGTATAACAGAAATGAACTTAGATAACCTGATGAACTTAAACATAAACCATAAACATCCAAATGTATAAAAACTCAAAACGCTGGGTCAAATGGCCCAGGATCGTGGCCATAAACCACAGCAGCAGTTTAAACGTTTAAAATGTGAATAAAACTGGATTCAGCCTGTAAATAATGTACTCTTTATTTATAAATGGAAAGATATTTTGGCAGGGTTTTGTTGGATGGGGGTGTAAATTCTGATGGAGAAATGTCCATGGTTGTTATTTAAGGGCCAACCAGGAGAACCAGGTGTGAAGGGTGCTCTGGGACCACCAGGACCCAGAGGAATGCCGGTAGGATCCCGAACATGAGCTGAGCTTGTGTATATCTGTAATTCAATGCAGTTATCTCATGCAAGACTTTCTCTGTGTTCAGGGTCTGGATGGTCGTGACGGGTTTGGACCTGAAGGACCGAAAGGTTCAAAGGTAGAGCTGAACCTTAATTTGACATCAACCAACAAAAACTGAATGAATTCTGTTTTCATCAACAATGAAAAGCAGTAAGAAGAACGCCACATGGTTTTAGTTTCAGCTATTCGTTTGATGGCGGAGAAGATGTTCTGGTTCTCTCAGGATACACCGTGGTTTGTGTCACTGGTGACCCGCACCCAAGCTCTGTGCTGGCACAATCCAAAATGTTCCCTCCCAAGTTTTCATAAGAACCTGAAGAACCTCAGTTTTACCAGGATTCAGAAAAAGGAACGTTCGTCCATTTTTCACTGGCAGTGGTGAAGTGATTGAGGTCTGGGAGGCTGTTGAGATTTGGGGGCTTAGTGGAAAAATACAGCTTAGTATCATCTGCATAGGCATGGGGATGTCTTTGGTGCTGTTCAGCTGGACAATGATGTGGGTAAAACAGATTTACACATGTGGCCGAACATTTTAGAAAGTCTTAATCGTGAAATCGTTGCTTCTTCCTTTCTCTGTACAGGGAGATGCTGGTTTTCCTGGTTACCCTGGTTTACCGGTGAGTCCTTCCATTTTCCACACACTAAAACTTTGATGCCACCATGTGGTTCAGCCAAAGTAAGCTAGAAGTATGTTGGACTCTGTGGTGATTGAGACACGGCATTTTGTCTTCAGGGCGACGACGGTGCGAAGGGACCGAAAGGGTATCCAGGATCCAAGGGGAACCGGGGTCGTGGGGTAAGAAAGGTTTCTTTGATGTCGCGTCACTGAGACGTTGGCTTTTTGCTTCTTCTGTGATTTATGTGTGACCCATACAGGGGAACTCAGGCATGCCAGGAAAGCCAGGTGAGCCTGGAGGTGACGGATATCCAGGACACAAAGTACGTTTAAACTGCATCTTCACCTGCCTACCTTCACTCTCATTAGCACGTCTAATAATTCTTTGAATGATGTTATCTTCTAAGCAAATCTTTCAATAAAAAAAAGCTCATTTAGTTTTTAAATTAAATTAGACAGAGGACATATTAAAAGATGGAGCTGCCAGGCAGGATGAAAAGAGAAAGACCTCATAGAGGTTTCATGGATGTATTTGGCGAGATCATGCAGAGGGTTGCTGTGACAGAGCAGGATGGTATCTGAGCTGGAGGCAGATGGCTGTGAGCACGTCCTGGTTACTGATGGACGATTTCAGTTCAAAAAGCTGGTAATGACACAGCATCACAAATTGCTGGGATCACTGTCCATAGGAACAGACATCACACAAGATCCATCCATGACTGGCAGACTCCAGCAGTAACGCTGCATCCTGTTCCGTTGTCAGGGAGGGACCACATCAACGTAAAACCGGCACCATGTAAAGGAAGCGGGTCATCACCCTGTGGAAGCCACAGATAAAAGTCACATTTGATTATCCTCCCAAATAAACTTACAATAATCTCTGTTTTTCCTCCATCCAGGGCCCGAAAGGTCCTCCTGGGAGCAGAGGCCTGTCTGTAAGTCCACCTTTAAATCGCTTCACCTGCTTAAAATAAATATGTTGTTACAAAGAACATTTTCTGTCGTCTCAGGAATGCGAACTGATCAACAAAATCAGGGACAACTGTGGTAAGTGTCATCGCTTTAAACACGTTTGCAAAACAATGATCAGCTGTTTGTTTATGAGTTTTTATGTAGAGGATGGAAACTAAAACGAACGTTTGTGGAAGCAAACTGCAGAGTACGAGCGCTGTGATAAGTGAATGTGTTTCTGCTTCACACAGCTTGTTCACACGGTACGTACGTCTCCTCTTAGTGAGAACAAACATGGTGAGTACAGCACAAAGACTTTGTCCACAGATGCCGACTGACTGAGATCATCGGGACATATTTGCACCTTTTTATCTGAAACTGTCTCCAACTGCTTGGTGGATTTTACTGAGTAGCAGAAGTCCTTTGTAACTTGTAACTAGTCGTCTTTGAGTATCTGTTAATCGGCCTGAGCGTGTTTCCAACACCGCGGTCGTTTCACTTCAGCTCTTCCTGACGTTACCTCCTCCAGGTGAGTCACAGTGTCCGGCCTACCCCACCGAGCTGGTGTTCGGCTTGGACATGTCTGACGACGTGACTCCGACGGCCCTCGAGAGGCAGCGCTCCGCCCTCCTCCACCTGCTGGAGGACTTGAGCATCGCTGAGAGCAACTGTCCACAAGGCGCTCGCGTGGCTGTGGTTGGATACAGCGCCTACACCAAGTACCTGATCCGCTTCCAGGACTACCATCGCAAGACTGCGCTGATAGAAGCTGTGAAGAACATCGCCCTAGAGAAGACGTCCAAGAAACGCCAGCTGGGCGCCGCCATGCGCTTTGTGGGTCAGAACATCTTCAAACGAGTGCGAGCTGGGTTCATGGTGAGGAAGGTGGCCGTGTTTTTCACCAATGGAGCGTCTCAGGACAACACTGACATTCTTGCTGCCATTATGGAGTACCGGGCTCTGAACATCGTCCCAGCAATCATCTCCCTGAGGAACGTTCCCGCGATTAATCAGGCGATGGAGGTGAGTTTGATTTAGCCTCCATCAGGTCCATGGTGAACATGCTAAAATTAGACGATACATTACAAATGAATTCTCAAACATGTTTCATAGTTTTTCTGTTGTTGGAAAAAACGATGTTGATGAATTAACCTGAACACTTTAAACTGCACCATCATGCACAAAATCATCTTTCATTTAGTCTGACTTAAAACCTGACTGAGACCATCTGGGGATGGGAACCAAAAACAGCTTTTGTAGGAAACCTGTTCCCAGCGCTCCGATTCCTGGGAATCGTGTGGCTGCACTCTCTCGACGATCAGCTGGTTACAGTTCACGCGTCAGAGGAGGAAAATAGCGATGCAGCCTAATGCATGGACATTTATCTTTATTGTACAAAAGACAAATGGAAAAGAGGAAAAGTGTGTCCGCGACAGAAACAACTGCGTGATGTTGCTGATGCTGCCCAGACAGACTTTACCTTCCACAGGTAACAAACAGCAGTCGGGCTGCAGCCTCCCTGTCTACCTGCTCACGTTTCTAAAGTAGAATCAGTCTTTGCTTCGTGTTCTGCTAAGAGAAAGATCTCAGAGATGTGAGTCCTCGTTAGGGATTTGCTTTGGTGCAGCCTGAGGTTCATGTTACTAAACTGTGGTTGTGAGACAGCTTTTTTTAATGTAACAGGTAGTGAAGCAAATTACTTTTTCCCAGGAGCAATCAAGTAGCAAACTGCGTTACCTTTAAGAAAAGTGTTCTGGTGTCTTGCTAATCATTTTATCTTGACTCTGGATTCTGTAGAAAGAATAGAGCCTGGAATGTGAAGTGCGTGACTCCCTGGGGTAGCTCAAACACACAGCTTTGATCAGAAAACTCATAAGCTGGACATTATTTTATACAACCGACAAGGATTCAGGGTCACCCCAACTATCAGTTTCTTCTTTAGTCTGAAGTACTGAAGTAATAATCTGTAACCAAATATTATGTCTTGTTTGTTATAACAAATGAGAACTGCTTATTAACAGTTTTTTAAATGAATTCAAACTGTGTCTTTGGTTGGTTAATAAGCTGAAGTGCTGCCACTCCTCCTCCTCGGCCTGTGCGATGAGGAGTCTGGCTGTGACTCAGTGGGTCAGGATAACTCAGTATGTTGATACCAGCATGGACTAGCGTAGATCCATCCATCCATTCGCTTCCGCTTATCCTTTTCAGGGTCGCGGGGGGCGCTGGAGCCTATCCCAGCTGTCATAGGGCGAGAGGCGGGGTACACCCTGGACAGGTCGCCAGTCTGTCGCAGGGCCAACACACAGGGACAAACAACCATTCACATTCACATTCACACCTAGTGGCAATTTGGATTGTCAAATCAACCTATCCCCACAAGCTGCATGTCTTTGGACGGTGGGAGGAAGCCGGAGTACCCGGAGGGAACCCACGCAAACACGGGGAGAACATGCAAACTCCACACAGAAAGACCCCGGCCTGATGTTGGAATTGAACTCAGGACCTTCTTGCTGTGCGGCAACAGTGCTAACCACCGTGCCACCGTGCTGCCTCTTTTTTTTTTCTTTTTTTTTAGCGTAGATGAAAAGGTTAATAAATGAAATGGGAGCTGCTGTTACGATTGAGGTGGAGGACTCACACGCAGGACTCTGATGCACACCGGGTGTATATACAAAAAGGTGAGGGGTCAGGGCTCCAGGGAAATCCAGGGGCAAAGTGCTCATTCCTCTTCAGGCAATCCACACACGCGACCAGCCTCTCTCTCCGACACTCACCACACAGGAAGCAGTCCAGGGAGTCTGTACACAGGGAAACGTACTGAAGGTTTCTGTTTGAGGCTACACTTCCTCCTCGTAGTCACCAAACTGGCCTGATTTCCCACTTTGGACACAGTCAACCAGGCCAACAGTACCTTTGCAAAGCACCACAGGGCCTGGCTGGCTCTGTGGGGAGCCAGGCCTCCAGAGCTACAACCAGGCGACCAGGTGCTAAAGGAGGCAAAGGAATAATTGGACAACCGACAAAGTGAGCAGAAGAGAGCCAGCTTCTCAGACAGTTACTGCTGATGTTGCTGCTCTTTAGACAACTGAACAAGCACCACTGATGTGGTGCACCAGGAGCAGGAAGTGATGCAATAATGCAGCGAGCGTGCCACCCTATCTGTCCACAAAACCTACCATGCCTCTCAGTGTGAACATACAGGAGTGTGGAGTCGATATCGTAATATCTGGTTTGGATGAAGATGGGACTTCATAAATCAGTAAGCACTGTTACAGCAACGGCGCCCTGAGATTATCGGAGTGTTTGCCTTGGATTAAAAAACATTTGGCTCTTGATGCTACAGTCAGGGTGTCCCCGTTTCCTTTTTAGACCTTACAGTGTGATGACTTCTGGAGGGTTCCACGGTTTCATCATCTCCCTTTTAAACTCTTTGCTCTCACTTGAGCCAATACATCTGGGACCTTCTCAGCACATGATGTGAGGGCCTTTTTCCCAGCCTGTTTGGCCTGCAAGCACAAAGTCGTTCCAGCTCATTGTGCACTTAGTCTCCCTGTGCGGCTCCAGTTATGTTTACAGTGTGTAGCCAGAAGTTAGTGTACAACAGGAAGAAACAGCTGTGGTGCCTGAAGCCTTCTCTCATGGCTGTCAGTTATAAAGCACATACAAGACAGATGGACCGAAGAGGGAAAGTTTAATAAAACATAATTTTCTTTAAGCTGCTGGTCGTCTTCCCTCAGTCGTTGAGGAATTCTGTTTGTCATGAACGAGCGAAGCGGTCGGTAACGGTAGCTGCTGTCTCCTCTCAGGCTGACGACACAGGAAACTCCATCTTCACGGTGCTGAGGAGGCCACAGGAGCCGGCTGCTGACCTGAGGAGGGTCAAGAGCTGTGCCGTCTGTTACGGTAACGACTGATGCTCATACCTCATCTGCACTGCACACCTTTTTAGTTCGAGTTAGATGAGCTGTGTGGGATCAAAGTGAATATGAGGAAGCTTGACTTTACAGTCCTCTTAAAAATGTAAATCGCCACATCTCACTGCTCTCAGGACGTGCGGCTACTTTTATTGATGCCATTATCGGCTCTGCAGCAGGTGACTGTGATAGTAGGTAGGGGTGGGACTTTATTTTGGTGGGCACAGCATGCGGCCAATCGCAAGCAAAGACAGACTGGGATCATACCGATATGTGACAGAAGGAAGGGGGCCGACACTCCGAGGCAGCAAGTGTAGCTTCAGGCCGAGTGCACAGACAGAAACACAGGGATGAGACCGCAGAGCTGAGTGCAAAGTTTTTAAAGCTGGCCTGGTTTTATTTTCAGCCATTTTTCCACGATGGAGAACAAAACGATTCAACTTGTCCAGGCCTTAAACGTGATGCGTGTTCTCCCCTGCGAGTCTCACAGCCCTGAATGTGCACTTGAAGCCATTTTTGATTCTAACTTGTTGGATCTGCTGCTCACCGCAAACAAGCTGCTGCAGTTTTACGACTTTCCCTGCTGATTAAAACCTCCCTGAGTCATTAAGCAATAACAAATGAAAGGTTTTTATACGACTGCAGTTAAAAACAAAACTTCCAGAACTTTTTCTGTGATTTCACACATTTCTTTCTTTGTTCATCGTGTAGAAAAACAGTTAAATATTTAACTTCTGTACACTGACAGAGACTTTGGTTGATACATAACTTTATGCCTTTAGGTGTCTAATCCTTCCCTTGATGAAAAACACTTACACAATATCAGACTTTTTTGTTTCAGTTTTGGTAATACATGAGAAAAATCACTTTTTACAATGAAGTTAACGTTAAATACACGAGCAGCGTATGTGGATGAATAAAGGTGTTTTCAGTGGCTGCTGCTGTCTCTGCAGACCCCTGCAGGCGTGCAGAGGAGTGCGCCTTCATCCAGGAACCAGTGCTGCCTCAGCAGGCGGATGTGGACCTGGTCATGGTGCTGGACAGCTCCAGGGAGATCCAGGCCGATGAATACGCCGGTGCCCGGCAGCTGCTGAGCTCTGTGGTGGAGCAGCTGGCCGTGAGTCCACAGCCCCGCCGAGCCGGCCGCCAGGCCCGAGTAGCTCTGGTCCAACAGAGCACCAAGGTGGAGTTCGGCCTGCAGACCTACCAGAACGCTGGAGACATGAAGACGTACATGATGCAGAACATGCAGCAGCAGGGCGGCTCTTTGGCGCTGGGACAGATGCTGGACTACACCCTGAGGGAGGTGCTGCTGAAGGCCGGCCAGCCGCGCAGCAAGAGGGCCGTCCTGACTGTGGTGGGCACCAAGACGGCCTACAGAGACCAGGCCAAGCTGCGCTACATCTCCCAGAAGGCCAAGTGTGAGGGGGTGGCGCTGTTTGTGGTGGCGGTGGGTGATCGTTACAACCGGATGGAGGTGGAGGAGCTGGCCAGCGTGCCGATACAGCAGCACCTGATCAGACTCGACAGGCTGAAGGCCGACGAGCAGGGCTACGCCCAGCGCTTCATCAGGGTCTTCCTCTCCGCCCTCAACAGTAAGAGCACGCTCAGATCTCCCTGTCGTCTGTAACCAGACACACACTGACGGGCTGTTCGGGTTTATTTCAGAGGGACTCAACACTTATCCTCCACTCCCATTTAAACTGACCTGCAGCCAGCTGTCAGAGCCAGGCGACACTCTGGACACGAACAGGTAACACTTTCCACAGACTCACACTGACTCACACAGACTCACACAGACTCACACTGAGCCACAGCTTCCACAGACTCACACAGACTCACACAGACTCACACTGAGCCACAGACTCACACAGACTCACACTGACTCACACAGACTCACACTGAGCCACACAGACTCACACTGAGCCACAGACTCACACAGACTCACACAGACTCACACTGACTCACACAGACTCACACAGACTCACACTGAGCCACAGACTCACACAGACTCACACTGACTCACACAGACTCACACTGAGCCACAGACTCACACAGACTCACACTGACTCACACAGACTCACACTGAGCCACACAGACTCACACTGAGCCACAGACTCACACAGACTCACACAGACTCACACAGACTCACACTGAGCCACAGACTCACACTGACTCACACAGACTCACACAGACTCACACTGAGCCACAGACTCACACAGACTCACACTGACTCACACAGACTCACACTGAGCCACAGACTCACACAGACTCACACTGACTCACACAGACTCACACTGAGCCACAGCTTCCACAGACTCACACTGACTCACACAGACTCACACTGACTCACACTGACTCACACTGACTCACACAGACTCACACTGACTCACACTGAGCCACAGCTTCCACAGACTCACACTGACTCACACTGACTCACACTGACTCACACTGAGCCACAGACTCACACTGACTCACACTGACTCACACTGACTCACACTGACTCACACTGAGCCACAGCTTCCACAGACTCACACTGACTCACACAGACTCACACTGACTCACACTGACTCACACTGAGCCACAGCTTCCACAGACTCACACTGACTCACACAGACTCACACTGACTCACACTGAGCCACAGACTCACACTGACTCACACTGACTCACACTGAGCCACAGCTTCCACAGACTCACACTGACTCACACAGACTCACACTGACTCACACTGAGCCACAGCTTCCACAGACTCACACAGACTCACACAGACTCACACTGAGCCACAGCTTCCACAGACTCACACAGACTCACACTGACTCACACAGACTCACACTGACTCACACAGACTCACACAGACTCACACTGAGCCACAGCTTCCACAGACTCACACAGACTCACACAGACTCACACTGAGCCACAGACTCACACAGACTCACACTGACTCACACAGACTCACACTGAGCCACACAGACTCACACTGAGCCACAGACTCACACAGACTCACACAGACTCACACTGAGCCACAGCTTCCACAGACTCACACTGACTCACACAGACTCACACTGACTCACACTGACTCACACTGAGCCACAGACTCACACTGACTCACACTGACTCACACTGAGCCACAGCTTCCACAGACTCACACTGACTCACACAGACTCACACTGACTCACACTGACTCACACTGAGCCACAGACTCACACTGACTCACACTGACTCACACAGACTCACACTGACTCACACTGAGCCACAGACTCACACTGACTCACACTGACTCACACTGAGCCACAGACTCACACTGACTCACACTGACTCACACTGACTCACACTGAGCCACAGCTTCCACAGACTCACACTGACTCACACAGACTCACACTGACTCACACTGACTCACACTGAGCCACAGCTTCCACAGACTCACACTGACTCACACAGACTCACACTGACTCACACTGAGCCACAGACTCACACTGACTCACACTGACTCACACTGAGCCACAGCTTCCACAGACTCACACTGACTCACACAGACTCACACTGACTCACACTGACTCACACTGAGCCACAGCTTCCACAGACTCACACAGACTCACACAGACTCACACTGAGCCACAGCTTCCACAGACTCACACAGACTCACACTGACTCACACAGACTCACACAGACTCACACTGACTCACACTGAGCCACAGCTTCCACAGACTCACACAGACTCACACAGACTCACACTGAGCCACAGCTTCCACAGACTCACACAGACTCACACAGCTTTGTCATCAACAACACATCTGTGTAGCTCACACAAACACACCTTAAAGCAGATAACCCATAAGCTGGAGACAATGTCATCTCTTACTGTTTGGCACTAATTAACTGGAATAAGTTTCTCTTTATTGCTTCATGAACTTCTTCACAAATAAATTGAAGAAAATAAGAACAACCCCAGGTTTCTCTTCAGCTCTGTAGCCAGGCTGACAAACAGTCAGAGCTCTGTTGAGCCAACAATCCCTTTAACCTTAACTAGTAATGACTTCATGAACTTCTTCACAAATAACATTTTTATCATTAGAGAAAAAATTACCAGTAATCATCCCACAGATGTAATATTATCTACAGCTACTCTTAGTACCATTGATGTTAAGTTAGACTCTTTTTCTCCAACTGATCTTTCTGAGTTAACTTCAATAATTACTTCCTCCAAACCATCAACGTGTCTTTTAGACCCCATTCCTACAAAACTGCTCAAAGAAGTCCTGCCATTAATTAATTCTTCGATCTTAAATATGATCAACCTATCTCTAATGATCGGCTATGTACCACAGGCCTTCAAGCTGGCTGTAGTTAAACCTTTACTCAAAAAGCATCTCTAGACCCAGCAGTCTTAGCTAATTATAGGCCAATCTCCAACCTTCCTTTCATATCAAACATCCTTGAAAGAGTAGTTGTCAAACAGCTAACAGATCATCTGCAGAGGTTTATTTGAAGAGTTTCAGTCAGGTTTCAGAGCTCATCCCAGCACAGAAACAGCTTTAGTGAAGGTTACAAATGATCTTCTTATGGCCTCTGACAGTGGACTCATCTCTGTGCTTGTCCTGCTAGACCTCAGTGCAGCGTTCGATACTGTCGACCATAATATCCTATTAGAGCGATTAGAACATGCTGTAGGTATTACAGGTACTGCACTGCAGTGGTTTGTATCATATCTATCTAATAGACTCCAGTTTGTTTTTTATGGCCCCGCCCCTCCCTGAGCCTGGTTCTGCTGGAGGTTTCTTCCTGTTAAAAGGGAGTTTTTCCTTCCCACCGTTGCCAAGTTCTTGTTCATATGAGGTCGTCTGATTGTTGGGTTTCTCTGTAGTATTTCTATGCCTTGAAATATAAAGCACATAAATGTTAGTAAACAGCAGTTTCGGAGCAGCAATAATTAAACGTGTTATTCAGAAAGCTATTGTGATGGCTCAGCGAGTGCCGCTGCTCTGTGTCCAGTCAGGGCTCAGCAGACTGGGAGCTGGAGATTTCCGATCAGCCGAGAAACTGGTTCCAGGAGCAGACGGGAATCTTGGCAAGAAACCTGAGCGTCATCAACACTCTGAGCAAAAGAAACAGGTCGTTTTCAGGAGCTGACCTCACAGGTAGAGCACTCACACACACACATAAACACACACACACACTCACTAATTAGTGCTCAGTAACATTCAAAAACATTTTGGAAAGAAAAGCATCTGCACTTTCAGTTTCTTGAAGACGTTTCACCCGAGAAGCTTCTTCAGTTCTCAGAGCGACTGGTGGAGCGTCCCAGATTTTTAAGCCCTGTGGGAGTGTCCCTACGAGGGTCGTGGACCTCCTATTGATCCTCTGCCTGGGTGTGAAAATGGGTGGGGGTCACAATCAACCAAGATGTTGGGTGAACCCACACGTGTAAAGAAAGCTCTTAAAACATGCGGTTATCCTAATTGGGCTTTCATCAAATCAGCAAAGAGGCTGATTCCCTGAGGTCAGAAGGCCCAGGATGTGATTGGGTGTTAAGGCGTCGGGAATGAAATCACATGATAGGGTGGAGTTAGGTTTCACCCAAACCCTTGGCTGATTGTGACCTGCACCTGTTTTCATACCTCGGCTCGTGTGATTAGGTACAGGATCATTAGGGGGTCCGTCGTCCCCTCTTAGGCCGGGGCTTAAACCAGTTGCTCTAAGAACTGAAGAAGCATAAACGTCTTCAAGCAACTTAAAGAAGTCCAGACGCTTTTCTTTCCAAGCTCCTCAGACTACGATGAGCTGGATGACTGAGAACCTTTACAGACATGTTTCTAATTAGTTAAAAACAAACAGATTTTAACCACGAATGGTTCACATTCAGTCGTCAGTGAGTCCACATCATTAACAAGCACACACTCGGATCACTGGCCTGTTTATGGCCGTCTGTGTTGCTGTTTATTTCTCCCCTGTGGGTGTAACTCAGCCTGTGGTGTTGTAAAGTGCTCTAATGAAACCTGCTTCACTGAAGCTCTGCAGCTTTAGCTCGCACTCCCTGCTGACTGTTTGGTCTCTGACAGATGTGGACGTGGAGCCGACGAAGCAGCTGGACAGCTTTGTGTCCACAGGTGAGCATCCACCTGCTCTCAGTCACACTGTCCTTTCTCTTCCTCGCTACGATGACGGGAAGAACGCTGAGTTTGAGGAACGCAGATGATCTCAGTGACATCGCACCTACAGTCTGCAATCATCAAATAGGGAGACATTGACCAAAACATGAGCCACAAACATTCAGCCTACTTCAGTTTAACCAGCCGAGAACTGAGGGAAAGTCTTTTAGTGGGGTAGCTCAAACCGGTCAAAAGATACAGACTAAAATAAATTCCCCTTCAGAGGACATAAACGAGTGTGCTGGGTGTCAGGAGGTTACAGTGTTATTAGTAAGAAGCACAGCTGCACTTTGCAGCTCGATACATAAACTGCCAGGTGTTTGTACTCAGGGGCCACGACTGAGAGCAGGAAGGCTGCCTGAGGGTCATTAGCACCCCCCAAAAAATCACTGGCTGCCCTCTGACACACCTGGAGGCCATCGCCAGATCCTCCTGTCTCAAGTAAACCAGGGCCATCACAGGTGACCCCGCCCCCCACCTGTTTGACCCACTGCTCTCTGGTCTGCGCCTCAGGTCAGTCAGCTGCCACACCTCCAGACTCACTAACAGCTTCTTCCCCGACCCCTGCCCACCAATCTGAGGCATGGTCTGAGTGACCCTCATCACTCAGGACGCTCACACACTCACATTCCTCTAGAGCAGGGGTCGCAACCTGCGGCTCTTTAGTCCTTATACTGCGGCTCCACGTGGTTTGGAAAAAAATGACAAGTAACTGAAGTGTATTTTAATTGTCTTGGTTCTTTTTTAACTTGTAGTTCGCAATTGGAAGATTATCGTGATCTTGAAATACAAAAATAAAATTATATGTTAGTATTCTTCATCGCTCAAAATAACCGTACCCGCCGAAGCGCCGTGGATTTATCGAGGCTTTCAACCCCAGGCAGGCCAAGCATGGATCTTTGGATCCACAAACGTAAGTGAGCAGCTCCTCCATGAACTATGGTAACAACAAGCTGGGTCCAAACTGCTCTTTGGGTGTTAAAGGTTGCTGACCCCGATCTGTCTGCTATGTATTCCTGAAGCCCTTTACTATTGATATATTTTCTTCCTCCGTTGCAGAGCGCCCATAATTTTGCACATGTACAATGACAATAAAGGGCTCTTCTATTCTTCTGTTCTGTTTTATTGAGTTTGTTTTTCTGTGAGCTGATTTTGCCTCCTCGCTCCTGTCACCTCTTGCAGGCATCTGCTTCCTCGGCAAGGATGCTGGCGACTGTGTGAATTACACGGTCAGGTGGTTCTTCGACCACAAACGCAGCGTCTGCTCCCGTTTCTGGTACAGCGGCTGCGGAGGCAACGAAAACCGCTTTGCGACGCAGGCAGAATGCGAGAGAGTTTGTCTGTCAAAGCACAGATGAGGCGCCGGGCCACCGATCTGCACTGAGAGCTGACACAGCAGCAGAGCGACCTCAGAGCAGCTTCGTCCACAGTGGGTTTTGTTCTGGGCAGTTAAAGTGTAAAGACTTAAACACACACAAGGAGCCGCCTTGTCCTCCACCCATGTATGATTAGTTTAGTTCACTCCTCTGAAACTACTTTACTGAAATGGAATAATCTTTTTTATGTCACAGGGTGCTATTTTTAAAGGTATTTTCATTTTTAAATACTTTAAATGCTTCCAAGAAAAGACATCACGAGAATGTGTTGAAAAATGATTTTATGCCTAAAACCTTTATGAATTATGTTTAACAGATGCCAAAGGAAGCAGGACTGTGATGCAAATTTCTACCAGGCGTTGGTGCAGTGCCTTTGCAGCTGCAGCCGGGCAAACAAAATCTGTGAGAAAATTTAGAAACATCAAAAACTAAAGTTAAAACAACGCCAGCTCAAGAAACGCTGCCCCCTGCTGTTGAAAATATTAAAACCTGCCTTTAAAATCCAAATATTTCCAAAGCTCGCAGGCGCCTTGAAGCAGCTCCTCTGAAACAGCTGCATGTATTTTGTACTGTTTGTTTCTGAATAAAAGTTTGTGTTTAGATAAAAGTCCGACATGTGTCCGTGTCTGTGTGCCTCTTCAGGATTTCAGTGAAAACAACCCAAACCTGACATTAAAACAGATAAACGCAGCACAACAAAGTTTAAAACATTATCCACCTGATATGTTAAAGCTCATATGAAATATTCAGTGATCCTGTCACGCGAGGTTCAACCTCTGCGTTCAGGTCAAAGACGGTACTGCTGTGCTGTGTTCCTGCCTCAAGGTGGCGCTGCAATGCCTAAGAAGCAGTCAGCAGGCCCAGGCTCCCTCACTCAGTAAAAATGAGTTATTGGTAAGCGCTCAGCAGCGACGCTGCCCACTCTGCAGCACAGGGACGCCACACGTCTCTGCATCGAGTGATCGTTGCAGCGTGCGGCAGTGGAAGCTGCACTGCTCTGAGCTCCATCGCTTCCTGTTAAAAACAGTCTTTTCATACAACAGTTTTTGAACTTAACGGGTTTTCCTTTGGATAATTTACTGTACAACGAGTTACATAACAGTGACAGGATGATAGAGTCGTTTACTGGGATGCACCATCGTGAAGGCTGGAGTTATCCTCCAGACTGGTATCTGATGTTTTTGTGATCACACGCTCAAAGACTTTATCACAGGTCATTTTTTATTGTGAAGAAAGATGGAAACACAAACATCACCATCAGCCTGAAGTCTCATGGTTTATTTATTTGATCATTTTAAGACTTCGAGCTCAGTAAACTGGTGTCTATTAGACAAGTTGTGGTTTTAATCGTCTTTGCTGTCTTTAAACATTACATTTCACTTCCAAATGTGAGCACAGAAGTAATAACAGTAACTCACCTGAAAGGAGTTTCCCCCCTCTGTTGGTAAAAAGCAGGTTTAATACCATGATACATAACACAGGACGATGCTGCTCTGCCTCGTGGGATTCTTCAGCAATCCTGAAACACTGACTACACTACTCGGGCCCACAGAGCAAAAGTAATGATTTTATTCCACCTTATTTTATTTCTATAATACAAAGAAAGATTAGTGTGATTATTCATTTGTGTTAAGTCTTTTTGTTTTATTGGATTCCAGCCTTTGTAAAAGAAAATCATGCGTCTTTGGGTTTGAAGGCTGTCACATGACCTTCAGCGCCGGCGGTGTCACCGCTCCAGGACGGTCCACCAGCAGCGCTACGAGCCAAAGGGAGCATCATCAGGAAGCAGGCATGTCCCTCACTTTGCACAGACTGTAAAGATGAAATGTGATGTTATTCATTAGTCTGTGAATTCCAGTTTTGCCCCATTAAAAATGCACAGAAAGATATTTAATCCAATCCAATCCAATTTTATTTATAAAGCACTTTAAAATACCCAGCACAGGAACAAAGTGCTGTACAGAAAATAAGTTAAAACAATAGAATAACAAAAAACAGCAAATTAAATAAATAAAACACATAAGACATAAAATTAAAACAGCCCTATGTTAAAGCAAAAACAAGATAAAACAGCATCGAATCACCTAAAAACAACTAAAATAAAAATAAAAAACCAACATCTCACGTGGTGTCAAAGGCCAAGGTAAAGAGGTGGGTTTTCAAGAGTGACTTAAAAACAGATAAAGAAGTGGCCTGTCTAATCTCTAAAGGAAGCTCGTTCCACCGTTTGGGAGCTGCTACAGCAAAAGCACGATCTCCTCTAAGTTTACGCCCAGTCCTGGGTATCTTCAGGAGCAGCTGATCAGCTGACCTGAGAGAGCGGGTGGGTGTATAAGGCTGTAGCAGCTCAGAGAGATAAGATGGAGCTAGGCCATGGAGAGCTTTAAAAGTAAATAAAAGAATTTTAAAATGAATCCTAAAAGAAATGGGCAGCCAGTGAAGTGAAGCTAAAACAGGGGAAATGTGCTCAAACTTTCGAGTGCCAGTTAAAAGACGAGCTGCGGCATTTTGCACCCTCTGTAGATGACTAATATATAATGCACTGACCCCTATATAAAGTGCATTACAGTAATGCAGCCGAGTGCTAACAAAGGCGTGGATCACTGTCTCAAAGTGCTGCCGTGAAAGAATTGGCTTTATTTTTGCCAGCTGCCTGAGGTGAAAGAAGCTAGATTTTACCACGGCCTTAATTTGATTATCAAACTTTAGATCACAGTCCACTTTGACCCCCAGGTTTGTGACAGTTGGCTTAACATACTGTGCCAGGGAATCTACATACACATTGGGGGTCTCAGTGGGGCTGCCAAAAACCATCATCTCTGTCTTTTTATCATTGAATTTTAAAAAGTTAACAGACATCCAAGCCTTAATGTCATCGAGACACTGAAGTAATGGCTGTGTAAGGTATCTGCCTTTTTTCTTTAGAGGGACATAGATCTGACAGTCATCAGTCATATTTAACCAGCGTGAAAAACTCCAGGCAGACGTTGTCTTACAACAGACACATAACTGTGCAGGCAGCACAGAGCGGACCCAAACGCAGACTCATGCACTGAAACATGAACTCAAAATACAGCTTTACTGCTCAGAATGGAAAAGGGAATACAAAACGATACTGGGAACACTGGGAAACGCACACAACCATGAGGGAGACGCTGACATGAGAGACGGATAACGAGGAACAAACACGGAAACACGAGACCTTCACAATAAAACAGGAAACAGAGGAACATGAGACAGAGGGCAAAGACACGAGGGGAAATCTAATAAACTGAATAAACCTTGGACCTAAAACACAAATAGTAACACAACATGACAAAGGACACAAGGAACTCCAAACACTGGGTGATATGACCGAGACCATGACCCACAGGCCTGTCACAGGTTTCCTAACGTGTTCTCAGCCTGTATGTATGTAGTGAGCTACAAAGGGGTTAGCAATAGACATAAAAATATTGATTTGAAAGTACTCACAGTCATAGATCAAGAGATTAGATTCATAATTATTAAATGATCTATACTTGACAACAAGCTGTGTATCGTAAGTGAATATGGCCCAAATGTTGACGACGCCTCATTCTTCCACTGCACTCTCTGAACACCTAAATTACTCACTCGACCTCATCTTCGGACTAAATAGAGAGAAAGGCTCAACACAGCAGGAAGTCAGCGCAGTCCACAAATATAATCAAACTGTAGATGAGCGATGCTGGCTTTGCGACTTTGGCGCTCCCTTCACCCCAACAGTAAGGAATATTCTTTCTTTGTCACGGTTAGCGCTGGCCAACCGTGGGGATGTGGGAGTGAAGACCCAGATGCAGGACTCTTAATGATGACGAGTGCGTTTATTTACAGCGATGTAAACAGTTCATTGGCTCTCGTGCCACGTCTTCTTCCCAACTGCCTCGTGCTCTCTGCTCCCGTGTCTCTACACACATTTTAAAGAGTTAACTGGAAATTTTTATTTGCAACTTTACACAAAACTCCTCAACAGCCTGTGTCCGAACAAATGAGCAAACATCGTCCAGCGTCTGTCTCCTGAGGGGCACCAGGCAGGGATGCCCACTCTCCCCTTCACTGTTTGCAGTGTTTGTCGAAACACTAGCAGCAGCAATTAGACAGAATACAGTGATTAAGGGCATAAAATGTAAACATAAAATCAGTCTATGTGCAGACGATGTGTTGCTTTCTCTCCAAAACTCACAACAGATGCTTCAGTGTGACCAGAAAATCCTTTTGATTCACAAGTCAAACATGTAAATCCACCTCTAATGAGGAAGATGACGGGAGGAGCCGGAGGAGGTGCCACCTTTCCTCCTCCACCCCCCCCGCCATCGCCCCTCTCCTCCTCTAAAAGCAGCCCTGAGCTGCAGCTCTGGATCAGCTGTGTTTGGTTGCAGAGGTGCTGATGCTGCTGCAGCAGAGCTGTAAGTGGGTTCACGTCTTTTTCTCTTTAATCTTGCAGTCAAAGAAAATATGCAGATTTTTCTGAGTCAATTTGGGAAGTTTGGAATTTCCTGTTGTGTCAGAGAGGAAATGATTGCATGCGCAGTTTACCGTCTGTCTCCTCCTGAAATATCACCTGATGATGTCTGATCACAGGTCAGTTTTGTGTGATTCCAG
The DNA here is from genome assembly GCF_057381845.1 of Rhamphochromis longiceps. Classification (NCBI taxonomy): domain Eukaryota; kingdom Metazoa; phylum Chordata; class Actinopteri; order Cichliformes; family Cichlidae; genus Rhamphochromis; species Rhamphochromis longiceps. The sequence goes on from NC_140567.1 coordinate 39,020,547, forward strand.
CTGTGATGTTGTGAAAGCAGCTGCTTGTCTGCTGAGACTTTTAGTGGAGCTCAAACTACAGACTGAGCTGCAGCAGCTCACGGTGTGTCAGAGCAGACGGGCATTAACGCTTCAGCCCAAAAAGACGAGCGTGGTTCTTACCTTGGCACGCCTGTGCAGCCGCCTCTTCAGATTGGGATTCATTGAGAATGTGCTGCCTGATGAATGTTGCATGGACTGACACTGCCTTATGCCCCTCATGCTGTTTCAACTGTTATCTCAGATCTTTGTGCTTTAATCAAAGATCTTTTTTATTTTTGTTAATTTTGAAAATAAAAATATTTCAGTAATGAAATAAATTATATAATAATAATTATTATAAAATTATATAATATTTCAGGGTTAAAGTTGAAATACTGTTTACTCTTTAATCCTGAAATAGTACTGTGAGATCTCAGATTTTGTCTTTCTTTCTTCAAATTAACAATACAGTGCACTAAGGGTTTTGTTCTCTTTGTGTCATTTGTTGTTCTGGCCTCTAGTTTAAGTCACTGTCTTCTGTTTCATGGGTTATATTCCTTCTGTCTATCCTTCAGTGTCACGTTTGAGTGTTTGTGATTTGTGTCTTATTTCCTGTTTTATTTTGATAGTCCCAGTCCTATGTCAGTGTATTCAGTTTTACCTGCCCCTGTCTCGTTAGTCCTAATCTCTCCCAGCTGTGTCTCCCTCCTGTTTCCCATTCCCTGATTACTCCCTGTGTATATAAGCCCTCTGTTTGCCTTTGCTCTCTTTTGTGTCGTACTTTCTCCATGCCGTGTGTTTGTCGTGTTCCAGTGTTTCTACTTTGTTTTTGAGTTATTTTTATGAGGGTTTTTCAGCATTAAGGCAGCGTTTTGAGTTCCAGTCCTGTCTGTGTGAGTCCTGTACAGTATCTCAGCTGTTCCTAGGACTGCACTCTTCTTCACAGAGATCTCCGATGTTGTTCCTGGGATCTGCTGGAGCCACTTGCCTAGTTTGGGGGTCACCGTACCAAGTGCTTTGATTACCACTGTGACCACTGTTACCTTCACCCTCCACATCCTCTCCAGCTCTTGATATTATTAGAGCTTCCCTTTAAGTCTAGCTTTGTCCAGCCACTGGTAGGATTTCTGGATATTAGCCATCTCCTCTACCTGCCGGTGGTACATACCGTGCAGGGGCCTGTACTTCCATGATGGTTCCTCGTCTCCCTCCTCTTTCTTGGGTTTCTGCTGCCTGAGGTATTAAGTTGGAACAATTCAATTTTATTTATATAGCGCCAAATCACAACAAAAGTCACCTCAAGGCGCTTCATAGATACAGAGAAAAACCCAACAATCATATGACCCCCTATGAGCAGCACTTTGGCGACAGTGGGAAGGAAAAACTCCCTTTTAACAGGAAGAAACCTCCAGCAGAACCAGGCTCAGGGAGGGGCGGGGCCATCTGCTGTGATTGGTTGGGGTGAGAGAAGGAAGACAGGATAAAGACATGCTGTGGAAGAGAGACAGAGGTTAATAACAGATATGATTCAATGTAGAGAGGTCTGTTAACACATAGTGAGTGAAGAAGAAACACCCAGTGCATCATGGGAATCCCCGGCAGCCTACGTCTATTGCAGCATCACTAAGGGAGGATTCAGGTAGCATCGTGATATTTTGTTTGCTAATAATGTATCGATACAGGGACAGCAGATATTTTGTTACAAAAAAGGTTTCTGTGCTCTGACTTCAGAGCACGTTGATCCTTTTTCTGAGCAAGAATCCTGACACTGTCCAAATGTGTTTAACTTTTTTTTTGGCAGCAATAAACATGACAGTTTACTTATTTTAATTTAAGACATGTTTTATTTTAATTAAATGTAAAACTTTTTTATTTAATGTAAAATTATATTTTGTTTTAATTTACTTTCAAATTCTTCAGTTGCTGAATGGGCTGCATAGTTTTCATAAATAGCTGTAATTGTACCAGATGCATTCAGTTAAGTTGGACTAGACTGTAATACAAACTGTTCAGTTTGTCAACAATAAAACTGAAATGAGAGAAAGACTGAGTGTGAGACTTTGATATTAGATAAAATGAATATTGATAAAGTTTAACTTTATGTACAGAATCTGAATATCGCAAAATATTTTAAAAAATAATATCGTATCGTGCGTTAAGTATTGTGATAATATCGTATCGTGGGATGTATGGTGATTCCCACCTCTACTGGAAACGCCCAGTGTTCAAGTATAAGAAGACCTATAACACTTATCAAAACCAGTGCTCCCAGTGAGATTCACACCGAAGAAGGACAAACAGAAGTGCGTACATAGACACAATAACAAGTTGCAAAGTGCTCGCACAACAAGAATAGTACGCAGTGTGAGTCCACTGTAATGAGCTGGGACTCCAGTGTGAGGAACACACCAAGAACGTGTTTTTCACTCGTCACGTGATCCAGCCGTGTGCACAGCTGCTTCCAGCTCCTTCAGCCCCACAGCTGCCTGCATGCTGACAGGGCTGCGTCTCCTCCTCCGTGGCCTAACGAGCCACAAGCTCATTGTCATGTTCATTAATGTGCAAACTGTCATGACCACGAACGACCACGAGCACCATTCGCAGAGTCGGGGAGCGTCTGTGGGACGTGTTCTTAGCTCAGCTCACAGGTGGTCCTTATGTAAACATCCTGCGTGACTTCTGGTCGCTCTTAAAGTTAATAATCCATCAATGAGCCATTAAAAATCAAAGCTGCGGACTCTGGTCAGCACGTGCTGAAGCTCCTCCCCCTGTGCTACGGGCAGTCTGGGTTACTTGATTTGAGTTGATATACCCTTATTGCTGATTACTGGCTGGTGAGAAGCTGCCATCAGGCTCCAGAGGCCACTCGGAGCCGTCTGTTCGTCACACCTCTGGAGTTTGCTCTTGTTGTTTTTACCTCGTCCTTAGTGGGTTTTATCCAAGTGCACCGCTGTGGAAAGCTGCCACACCGTCGCCCCGCAGTTCACCGTCCGAGGTTCTTTCAGCCTTCGTCATGTTTGCATCTGCTGTGTTATGAGATCTGCTTGAATTCAGGATGAATAGTTGAGATGATGATTTTTAATGATACCATGGTAACCTCTTTCCTTCTCGCCTCACGCACGTGTCTCCTGAGCAGGACGTCGGCGACAAGAAAAGTTCCATTCAAGGTTATCAGATGGCATCAACTCACAACAAGACTGTCGTCAAGGTGATTTTTATGCTACTCTACAATTTTCAGGAGAAAACCTCATCACACAATCCCCTGTCAACAGCACTGGGTGACAGTGGGAAGGAAAAACTCCCTTTTAACAGGAAGTAACCTCCGGCAGGCTCAGGGAGGGGCGGGGCGGGGCCATCTGCTGCGACCAACTATGGATCAGGGGGTTAAGACAGGACAAAGACATGCTGTGGAAGAGAAACAGGTTAATAACAGGTATGATTCAGTGCAGAGGTCTGTTAACACACAGTGAGTGAAGAAGAAACACCCAGTGCATCATGGGAATCCCCGGCAGCCTACACCTATTGCAGCATAGCACCGTGGCTCACGGTGACGTCACTCGTCATTTTGTGTTTGCTCCTGAGGCTGTGACCCTCTGATGTCATCTTCCTTCGTCTTATCAAAGTGTTATTGAATTCCTGTGTCAGTGAGGACGATCGTCTTTGCTTTAACGTCATTATGGCCACAGTACAGTCACTGCTGGGACCAGCAGCAGACTGGTAAGAGGCTCCGTCACACGTGACCCGGGCCAACACCAGGACCGGGTGGATTCTCTTTGTCTGTGACCCAGAAGGAGGAGCGCCGTGTTTCACACAGGCTGCTGATATTCCCTGACACACAAACACCCTGCAGCTTAAATAATTTTCAACATCTGTAAAATGTCCCCAGAGCTTTTACAAGCGGATATTAAAGTGGACACACAGCAGACGTGGTTAATTATCCTGCTTTAGAAAATGAGATTAATTGGGGGCACTATAGACAAAAGACGTCTTTTTTTCATGTGTAATTTGCGTTTGGCAGCACGGCGCAGCTCTCCCACCTTTCCACACGCTGCAGTCAGCATCGTCACAACAGTTTGGACACAGTGAGGTGTTTCTCATACCGCTGCTAATAGAACAGTTCTACAAAGAAGCTGTGGAAGTGTAATAATATCTCAGTCCTTCAGCCATCGAGGAGTGCAGGAAGGAGCACCGAAGAATAAAAGACCAGCAGCAGGAAATCATTCAACCGTGGGGTTCTTGTAGGGTCTTCACCTCACAGTATAAAGCACGTTGAGGTGGCGTTTGCTGTTGGTGCTGTTGAATAACACCAACAAAGATCTGTGACATATAGAACTGTTTGGATCACAGGAAGTCTGGTCCCAAACTGAGAGTAAGAGGAATATCTGAGCTGCCATCGCAGCAGGAAATGCCTCGAACAACTTTAGAGGAACATCTCCCCTCGGTACAAACAAACACACACACACACACACACACACGCACACGCACACACAGCGCACGCACACACACACACACACACACACACACAGCACACACACAGCGCACACACACACACACACACACACACACACACACACACACACACACACACAGCGCACACACGCACACACACACACACAGCGCACACACGCACACACACACACACACACACACACACACACACACACACACACACACAGCGCACACACAGCGCACACACACACACAGCGCACACACACACACACACACACACACACACACACACACACACACACACACACACTGTATCAGTATTGTGGTTACTGGCTCCTCGGTGTGTCTGAATGCTGGGATGTGTGGGCTGCTTGTTCCTCCTGTGTGATTCAGGGTCTGGTCTTTCTATAAGCGAGGTCATTAATGCAGCCGTGCTGAGGCATGTTTGGATACTTTTAGTGAAGCAGACACGGAGCTGACTGCAGCCAGCAGCGCTCTCTCACAAAGCATCCATCATGACAGTTCAGCATGATAACAGCAGCACAGAGCAACATAAATTTCTGGCTTTGAAAGTATTTTTATGCAGCACACCCACATGGAAAAGATTTGTATGAATCTTATAAAGTTTGTGTCTGTCTTGTGTGAAACTTGTATGAAAAGCATATAAGAGTGAAAACAGATATGATCCCTTGAAAAATTATATAATGAAACTTGTATGTTTTAGATACTTCCTAAAACAATATATGAAAGTAATGAGAAAGTGGCCACTTTCATGAGTAATCATATAAGTTTTCACTGTTTCTTTTCCATATGGGTGTTTTCATATTAATAATCTGTGCATGTAGTTACTGTTTTGTGTGTTTCAGTACTACAAACTGTTACATAGACACCAAATTAAATAATGTGAGGCTGCTAACGAGCAGAAGATGAACGTTCAAGCAGCAGTGCTGGAACCAACCCTGCGCTTCCTTCAATTTAGAAAATTAATTTAATTTTTGGTCTTCAGGGTTTAGCAGGACGGTCTGATGGCACGCTAACATGTTCGGAGCCTTCCTCAGCGTCACTCCTCCTCCCCCGCATCCCATCCACGGCCAAACCAAATACCTTTGTCCATATCTGCAGTGATCCATCACTGTGGCCATCGCACACGCACGCGCGCACGCACGCGCGCGCGCACGCACGCACACGCACATATGCACATGCACGCACGCACACAAACTGTTTCCAGCAGTGTGTTTTATTTCTTTTAAAGACATGTTGTTGATGTCACAGCTGCATGAGGTCAGTGTGTGCGCAGCGTGATTCACACGTTAGTCTGTGTGGGTTTTAAAGGCTGATGTGACCAACAACATGGCTGCTGTGAGGTCACTGTAACAGAGCGTCCACGTGTCAAAGTCTGGAGACAAAGCAGATGGTGGAGCGTGATGAGGACCCAGAGTGCAAACAGGGAGAACGTACAGTGTGAGGAAAACATGAAACAGCCCAAAAAGAGCGTATCTGTGGAGGACACAGATACGCTGACTAAGACTAAAGAAGACATCAACTCTAAATACTCGGGAGGCTGATGAGCAGAGAGCAGACACGAATCACCGAGCACGAGAGACTAAAGAACAGGAAGAAACAGACGGCGTCGTCTAACATACAAACAACAACAGGACACCAGGAACACAATCACAGTGTCAGGCCTGGATCTGTCACCCAGTATTTCCAGTTTATTTTGTTTAATGATTGTGTTATTATTTTATTGCGTCTAGTTATGTCTCTTCTATGTGTCCTTGTTTCCTGTATAAGTCTGTCTTGTCCTCTGTGCCCGTGTCCTCGTCCCTCTTATCTGCGTCTCTCCTTGTGTTCTGTGTCTCCCCGTCTGTCACGTCTGCTGTTCCTCGTTCGACATTTGTCAAGCTCGTCATGTCTTCGTCTCTTGTTGTTCCTGTTTGATTTTGAAGAGTCTGATGTTCCATGTTCAGTGTGTTTACTTCCTCTGCGGCGTTCAGGCTCATTTGTGTCAGCTGTGTTTGTCTCGCTACATGTCCCGTGAGTCTCGGCTCTTCATGTCTCAGGTTTTCTTCATGTTCCTGTTCAGGCTGTGTTCATGTCATAGCTTTAGTTTCTCCAGTTCACCTTGATTTAGTTTTTTGCTATCAGCCTAATAAACGGCTGGTTTTCTCTGTCCTGTGCCTGCTTTTGTGTCCACAAACACCCGAAACCCGTAACACACAGGCTAGACTACATCTAAGAGGATCTGAGAATGTAAACATAAGTAAAATCATCCATGAAGATCCGAACGAGAAATAAGAAAACACCAGTCAAAATACCACAATGCCAAATATAAAACTCAGTGTCAGCCTCTCTTTCGGGGCTCCAGGAAGTCCGAGCTCACGTTTCTGATACGATTTTATTTTTTAAATGTCATTGATCAGCCTTAATGCACATCCAGATGTGTACAAGCTGAAACATTCTGCCTTTGGGCCTCGGAGCGGCTGCGATGGAGGCAGATGTTTCACTTTAAGCTGCTTCACTGATGAGATTTCTCTTCTTGGATTTTTTTCTTGCAGGGAAGAAAAACCTTCCCCAGTGAACAAGTGCGCTCCACTTCTTCAGTAAGTCTTTTTGTTTCTCGAGCAGATGTTGGGAGTCGTCTCATTCTCGAGGTGGTGCGGTGAAGGTTATTAGCACCAGAAACTAGTTTCCTGTCATGGGAGCTCCAAGGAAAAGGCGGGGCCTGTACAGCATGCAGGGTCTGTTCCTCTGAAGAAGGCGGGACTTTCCTAGAGAAGCACATAATGAGCTGAGGGAATGAGGTGCGCTGATCAACCATGGAGTCCAAGCTGTAAGCACACAGTATGCTTGGTGTGGTTCTGAACATATGTACACATGTGATATCAGCACCCTCTGAAGAGCCCACCGGTGTGTCCTCTGAAGCAACACAGAGAAGCAACCAAGTATGTAGGCCATGTAAGAGCTCAAGGAAGAAAACAGGAAGCAGGTTTCCTGCAGAACAACATGTAAACTCCACAGACCAATCTGGTGTCTTTAGCTATAAATTACACTCACATGGGCAATCACTTCTCCCCCACTGCAGGCTGGTGGGAGGAGTGGAGACAGCAGCAGGGCGTTTCCTACAGAAAAAGTTACAGCTCCCTATATGGCTAACCACTCGTGTGCTGTATGTGTGGAGGGCACGGACGCAGAGCGGCACATCTGTAAGTGACTCGCAGCCTGTGCATGGGTAGGATGGCTGCAGCGATTTATCTGGGGGAAAGGAGCAGATAGTGATTGATTCAGAGGCTGATGTTCATGCAGCTTCTCTGTGCAGTTTTCATTGGTTCAGAAACTCCTCAGTTTTAACCTGTGAATTCATTTATTTCAGTTTGAACATGAATGTTGTGTCAGACAGTAGAAAGGTGACGCTTAGCTATGAATGTTTCCTGTAAAGGACGACAAGTGTGGGGAAATGATTCATTCCTATTGCTGATTATTATTCATGCAAAGACTAACAGGAGCTGATGCATTTAAAGTGCTTTGTTTGCATTTCATCTGTGAGGTAAATGAGTCTATGGAGGCTTTTTAATGCACAGAATGTGCAAAGTTTTTTTTCCTGCAGCAGTTTTTGTGATGATTGTTTGATTTTTAGTCAGAGACAGTCGTTCAGATGTTTTACTTTGTGGTTCATCACTGAGACGCGATGAGGTGCAGTTTTTTATTGCTGGTTGGGTTTTGTGGTTTGTAGAGTCTTTGTTAGCCTCAGCCTGCGGTGCTGCAGTGTGACTGTGGCTTCATCTGAATACTGCTGACTCTGAAATGTCTCAAATGCTCTAACGTCCAAAATCTAAAGTGCTTTTTCATTTCAAGCAGAAACTGTTTGGCAAGGACATCAGTTTAGTTTTTATCACAATCAAACTCAGAGTCAACTTTTCAGCTGTTAGCTTTTACTGCATGAGAAAAGTTTGCTGGAGGCTCGGGTGGAGTCAGAGCCAGAATGCATGGACGATCAATACTTTCTGATTAGGGCTGGGTGTCCTCACTGATTTCTATCATCAAGTGTGAAAAACTCTGATCGTTTATCAGCACGTATCCATGTATAAGACAAAGCTGACGCTGTGAGGCTCCATCAGAGGTGTGAGCATCACCGCAGACGTCTTTGTGTCAAAGTAACTGAGGATAAAACATGAAGCAGGTTCTCCTGTTCTGGCTTTTTATAGCAGAGAAGCTTCAAACTCTTCTGCAGTCGATCAAAGACTGAAGCAACCTGATGCTGCTGAAGTGAAGCAGAGTCACAGAGGTTCGATCACAGCTGAGCAATCATTGTGTTTCAGCCCCGACGGCTGTGGACGATCCACGCTCTGTGGACGATCCACGCTCTGTGGACGATCCACGCTCTGTGGACGATCCACGCTCTGTGTTTCTGCTCTCATCTCCTGGTTGAGCTGATTCTGGAGTTTCTGATTAATTACATTTATATTTAAATCCAGGATTTAATGAATCGAGATCACTTTATTCAGACCAAAATCGATTTGAATCAGGAAATAGATTTTGTTTTTAAACACAACCTTATTTCTGATCGATTCCTCTGTTTCAAACATCCTGAACTTATCTTTGGGATGAAGACGCTAAAAACAGATTTCTGAGAAAACAACATTTGCACAAGTTTTATGAGATTTTTATTATTTAAAAGGACACAAAACACATCAGTTAAAATATTTAAACATGTTAAGATGTGACCATCTGTTACAGACAGACACAAAATATAAAATGAAAACATTTCTTATCATTCTGTGAGGTGTTATTTCAGTTACCTTCATTTGGGTCCCCTGACGTGAGCTCATTTGAATATTGCCTACACCACCAAGATCGCACTTAAGTTTGTTTGGTTTTTAATTTATTGATGAAAGTTAGTGGGTCCTCCTCTCAGCCAGGAGTCATGAAATCCATCCCAGCATTAATCTGAGGATTAATCTGGGGTAGGAGACAAACACAAGTCACTGCCTTTGAGTAACATCGAGCTTAATGTCCACTGAAAAACACCAGAAACAGACAAAGTTCAGATAATCAAATAATAATCAAACAAATGTGTTGGAGAGGAAGTCAAACTGTTTTTAAGGATGAGGCTGAGGATGGCCGTGCGAGTCTCGCCGCGTGCCGAGGCTCTGCAGGCCCTCGCGAAGATGCAGACATTCATGGACGCTGTGGGATCTCAGAGCTCTAACTGCTGAGCTGTGAATGTAAAAGCTTCGAGTTGAAGCTGTGCTGTGTGGTTAATGTGTTCGTATCTGTAGACTAATATTGAAAACAGGACAAATGACGCTGATAAAAGCTGACATCTGTAAAACAAAGATTAGTTTCTCTGCAGGTTTGTGTCGTGTTTTTGTCACTGTTGAACTTCCATACTGTGAGCCCCCATCCTCTCCATCTGCAGCTCCTCTGGTTTCCATTTCAGTCTTTGGATGGCGCCTAAAAAGCTCTGCAGTTTCATCATATAAGAGCCTAAAATGTGTCTGCAGTGCGTTAGTGAGGTCCCCTCAGCTCCAGGAGAACATTCCAGAATCAGCACCGCTCTCCAGCATTTTCTCGATGCTCTCAGCCTCTTCTGAAAGATTTTATTTATGCAAGCATGCAAATTTGCATTAATAGGGGCGTGGCCTCTGAGTGACGTTTAAGAAAGCTTTTATTCTGAAAACTGAGGGTGGGGGTTTCCACTGTATTCCACTCGTCAGCTTATTAAAATCAGTTTATGACACTGATCTGACACACCACACCCACAACGATGGACACGCCCACACTGTCGACTGCAGCCATGTATGACCTGCTCATTTTATAGCTTAGATCCCCTCCTGTGAGCCATACGAGTGTGTGTGTGTGTGTGTGTGTGTGTGTGTGTGTGTGTGTGTGTGTGTGTGTGTGTGTGTGTGTGTGTGTGTGTGTGTGTGTATAGACTGTTGGGCCTTTTTTGGTCAGAGTTTACATTTCTAGGCAAGGCAAGTTTATTTGTATAGCACAATTCAACAACAAGGTGATTCAAAGTGCTTTACAGAGACATTAGAAACAAGAACAAATAAAAAGTATGATTTAAAATTGAATGCAAATAAACTAACTAACTAATTAACAAACAAACAAACAAACAATCAAAACAGATAAAATCAGTAGTTAAAATGTAAGTTTTGAAATTTAAGCTTAAAGTGTGGATTTGGTGCTTTATTCAAATGCAGCTGAGAACAGGTGAGTCTTCAACCTGGATTTAAATAAACTGAGTGTTTCAGCTGATCTGAGGCTTTCTGGGAGTTTGTTCCAGATATAAGGAGCATAAAAGCTGAATGCAGCTTCTCCGTGTCTGGTTCTGACTCTGGGAACTGATAAAAGACCGGATCCAGATGACCTGAGGGATCTGGAAGGTTCATACTGGGTCAGGAGGTCACTGATGTATTTTGGTCCTAAACCATTCAGAGCTTTATAGGCCAGCATCAGAACTTTAAAGTCTATCCTCTGACGGACAGGCAGCCAGTGTAAAGACCTCAGAGCTGGACTGATGTGGTCCACTGTTTTGGTCTTAGTGAGGACTCGAGCAGCAGAGTTCTGAATGAGCTGTAGTTGTCTGACTGATTTTTTAGGTAGACCTGTAAAGATGCTGTTACAGTAATCAAGCCTACTAAAGATGAATGCATGGACTAGTTTTTCCAGGTCCTGTTGAGACATCAGATCTTTGATCCTTGATATATTCTTGAGGTGATAGTAAATGTAAATGTAAAGTCATTAGCAGGGAAAGTTTGTGAAGGCAGGGACCAATCAGATCATGAGATTAGAATCAGACCCCTCCTCCTTCCTGTGTGTGTGTGTGTGTGTGTGTGTGTGTGTGTGTGTGTGTGTGTGTGTGTGTGTGTGTGTGTGTGTGTGTGTCTGCTCTCGTCTCGGTGGGCTGTGATAAGCAGCACAAATTCAGAAATTCCTCCACAAACAGTGACGTAGCCTCTGCAGAACGATCCAATCTGAGCTGAACAGCTTGGGTTTAAGGACAGCTTTCCTCCCGTCGGACGACCTGTGTGGTCACTAGCAGTAGAAAGTGGAGGCTGTGGAGATGGTGTCTGTCACCTGAATCCAAACTGGAAGCTGGTTCCACAGAAGAGGGGCCTGAAAACCGAAGGCTCTGCCTCCCATTCTACTTTTAAATACTCTATTTTGAATTTAATATAATTATAAAATTTAATGTGATATGGTGATATTTACATTGATGCATGTGTTTGATAGTAAAACGAGACCTGTACGGGGAGCGGGCTGGGCCCGGGTCTGAACTGAGCTCCTGAGTGTTCTCGAAACTAAATCAGTTTGTCAGCTGGTCATGATTCACAAATGCCTCCCACTGCATCATGTGACACGGTGTGAGGCACATTCACTGTCTCACTAAAGAAACACAATCATACTTGTACGTGTAATCATCCCACTTGGAGGGATTATGAAGTGGGAGTTTTCACCATAGTTGAATCTGTCCAACTTTCATTGTTTTATTCTGGGAAACATGAACCCAGCAGCCGCCGCCGCCAGGGTCTCATAATGCTTTAGTTTTGGCGCATGAACAGAAACCGTGAGCGAGTTTCTTACTGGAGGACATGGACCTTTGGAGTCTTTTTAACATCTGCTGATGTTCTGAGCTGAAACTTGTGCATCGGGCTCTGCTCTGTTATGATGGGAGGATGTGACTCTCGCTGGCTCAGTTTTTGCATCTGGCCTGTGTTATATTCACAGAGCATCAGCTGATGGCACGGACATACAGACATGTTGTGTTCTTTAATTTTCTGCTGCTTTAATAACCCTCCTGCCTTCTTGGGACCTTTTTGTGCCACTTACATGTGTTAAATAATTAGAATCTAAAAAAAGCTCCAGGTACAAACTCAGCGACAGTTCGAGAGGCACCGATGACAGTTTGTCCTGGAGCATACATCGAGATGCCAAATTAGGAAAGACCTCGTCGTCCCGGCAGTCGCCTGAGAGCAGATGAGCCGAGCAGGTGCGATGGAGGCTTTCGTGTACATGTTGAGTGTGTTTGGGGGAAGCGGAGACGTCCCTGCAGACACGCCACTCCTCCGCTCACATCTGATTTATTTTTTCCTGTTTATCTGCTCTCGGGCAGGACGCTGGCCTCGCAGCAGGAAGCTCCTTTGGTTTTGTGTATTTTCTGTGTACACATGTGAGATTGATGGATCAGCAGCAGCTTTGGAAGGTGAAGCAAAAACTGAAAAGTGGTTATGCAGTGCCCCGTCTGATGGATTCATCCTCACATGAATGGAAATCTCGTCAGTGCGCCATAATCTGTACTTTGATTCTAGGACTCAGCAGCTTTGCATGATTAGCTGTCCAAAATGAGCCTTCTTTATCTCACACTGGGCTACAGCTGTTCTCACCTTTCTTCTGATTGGCTGCCCCTGAAAAACAGAGGGCTTGAGGTGGGTGTGGCTTCTGTGCCATGAAACAGATTAAATGAAAGCAGAATGCAAGCACTGAGCTCAGTGTTGGAAACAGTCATGTTTAACATGAAGGTCCACCAAAGAGACAAAGTGGACCTAGTGTGCTTTTCATGACTTCTTGTCATATACCAGCATCGGATGTGAGCTGGAACATCACACGGGAATATTTCTAACACCTTGAGTTATTTTCCAGTGTTAGAAGATCAGCACTGCTCAGTGTTAGCCTTTGTTAATCTTCAAAACTGACTGGGTTACTTTTAAACATATAACACTGTCAAAAATGTAAATTTAACACTCAACAGTGTTGTATTTAACACTCAGAGGAGTGGACCCATATAGACACTCTCTAGTGTTAATTTAACACTGGAGATTTTGCTGTGTAGCTTAATTCTCAAGCTGGGAGCGTCACACAAAAACAGGTTCCTGCTGATTAGTGTTCCGATTTTTACTCTGCAAAACCGGAGCTCCGCCTTCTTGGATGGTCTGTTAGCACAGTGACTTCACAGCAGCCATGTTATGGCCCCGCCCCTCCCCGAACCTGATTCTGTCGGAGGTTTCTTCCTGTTAAAAGGGAGTTTTTCCTTCCCACTGTCGCCAAAATGCTTGCTCATAGGGGGTCATATGATTGTTGGGTCAACCTCACAATATAAAGCAACTGTTGTTGTGATTTGAAACAGGATCCAGAGGTCCAGCTGCTACGTCTTCTCTGCTAATGTTTCATTAGCGCCCCTGCTGCAAACCACAGGAACACCTGTGAAGTCCTTTTGGTAAACCACTCTGCCCTAACCCTAAGTGTAACGGACTTCAGCTGCTCTACAGTTTCTGTGACTGTGCTGTTACTAGAACAACAGACACGTGACACTGTCTGTACTTTAAAATGACAGAGGAAAGGGTACTGGCACTTCAAATAAACCTCAGAGTCGACCACATCAAGACGAGGAAACCAAACGCTGTTTTGTTTTTGATTTGTTTGCCTTACAATCTGAACATTTGTAGCTTCCCACACATGTAAATTAGCAATGGTTTCCTTTGACAGAACATGAGGGAATACTTGCACTTCAAACGGGGCAGCTTTAATCCCAGAACAGAGCAACATCAGTCTGACACAGCATAAAAGGTGGTTTGCAGCTGTGCAGCAACTGTACGCAGGGGAAAGCAGCTTTGATGTAACATCCAGCAAAAATCTTTCAAACTGAATCCGACGAAATTCATCAGCTAATGACATCTGGAAACGAGATCAGCTGACCTCACAGCTTTGTCTGAAGTTACACGTTAGATGGCCCTTTGACCAAAGCGGAAACCAAATCTGAAGTCAAGCTGTTAACTGCATGATGGAAATGTGTTGTAGACACAGCTCTGCGTGCAGCTGCAGCGCCTCATTGAACAGATGTCTAAGCAAAACGAGGTTAATTAGATAAACCCAGAGTTCCTCCTGCGAGTGAGCGTTTGGCATGTCGAGGCAGCGCTACGGGTGAAGCTGCTGGTTGCTGATGCTGACTCTTCTTTGTTTGTTTTTGTGAGCCAGGATCATCAGAGTCTCCAGACCACCCGTCATCCAGCTGAAGTGTCCTTGAGCCAAGCGCCGACTCTCTGCCAGGTAGTGATTTATGTTTAAAATCCTGCTTAAACGTTTAATAAAGAAGAAGAAAAGTCAGTTACCGAACTGTAAAAATTTAAAAAACGGAATATATTTTCTAATTTCTGGCTGTGGCTCAGGTGGCAGAGCAGGGCAGCCACTCGTCAGAAGGTCGGTGGTTTGATCCCAGGCTGCCTCCTGATACTATAGCGCTATACAAATACAGGCCATAGTCTCGTCACTTCTATCCTTGGCCATCAGTGTTCGTAAACATGTGACATCTGTTTGGTTTCTCCTTGCACCTCGCAGCTGATTCACTGCACACATACACTGACACCTGAAATAAGCTGTGAAACCTTCAGTGTTTAATTAACATTTCATCACAGATGCTCGAATCTTTGTTCTTCTTCTTTGGTGCTTTAATCTCACCTCAGAGGGATTCACCTCCTCCACTGCTGCGGTGACGTTTGTTGGTTTGGGAGCTGATTGTGGAGTTTTATTGGTGGCTGAAGCTGATGTTGGGTCGTCTCTGATCCTCTGTGGTTTTCATCTGTTGCTGCTTAGTTTAAGTTGTGACAGGAAGTAATTACATAATTAGCTTTAGCTCCGGCTTTCTCCAGGATGTTACTGCAACAAATCCATAATGAGGAGTTTCCTGCAGATAACTATCGGTTTTAGTTCTGAGCCCTTCGAGTTTGCTGTTTGATTTTCTCTCACATTGGGAACATTGTGAGAGAAAATGCAAACAAACAAGTCAAAAGTGGTTTTCTCACATTAAAAAGTGCTGAAAAAGCTGCTCCAGTGTTCAAAAGGAAAACATAAAAAGCATCTGCAAATACAGGATTTAGTTTCAGTCAGTTTCCAGCAACCTGAAACACAGAAGGCTCCCAATGAAGAGCTCTGTGTCTGTAGCTCCTCATCACATGTCAGTGTTCATGTGGTCCTAGATTAGAACCAGGCCCGCGTGGTTCTGTGGACGGTCTTGCAGTCCTCCCCTGCAACAGAAATGTAATTTCTGGTGAAATGCCTGCGTTCGAGTAAAACACAAAAATCAAATGATACTTCAGCACTTTCATGTTTTTACTGCCTGGGACAAACACATGCATTTTAAATACTAACCATTCGCCCTGAAATCCGCTGCTATGGCACTGCATCAATATCCACACCAGCCGCCTGATTCACATCTTTGTCTTAGTGTTTACGTCTGAACTTAAAACGCACAAAGCAAAGTTGAAAACCAGCAGACGACTCTACAAACACGAACAGGTAGAAACGGAGGCTGCGTGCTCGTCGCTCAGGCTGCGGGCTCGGGTCGGCGTGCGCTCAGCTCTAACACCAGTCTGGGTTCTTGGCTAGCTTAGCGTTAGCATGCTGTCTGTGCAGACACTTGCAAAGACCAAAGCTGTGTTAGCAGCTTCTGTCCAATTTTACTGTCACACTCTTGTCCTGTTGTGCAATAAAAATAAAAGTAACGTCCACATCTCCGCTCCTCAAAAGCTGTATTGCTGTAGTGCTCCATTGTCTGCCTTCCAGTCGATTGCACAGGAAGAAAAATGTCACGGTGCGACCCAGTACCAAGACATTTTAGTTTTATTTTGTTGATTATTGTATTTTTTCTCCATGTTTCCTGTTTTATTTTGAAGGAGTCTTGTGTTCTTTGTTCAATGTATTTAGTTTCACTTTCCCTGTCCGGTCATTAGGTTCATGTCAGTTTCCTGTTACTAACATAATCACTTCCTGGTTTTGAACCACCTTCAGCACGGAGACTGAATCAGCCCAGACTCCTGCTGCTGTCTCTGGCTGCACCGACCTGATGTTTGAGCCAGTTTATGTCCTCGGTGCATTAACAACACTCCGTAATTTATGTTGTTTGTTTTCAGTGGCGACTACCGATATCAGATTTTAGCCCCGGTGAGAATTCTGCGAAACCACAAATATTTTTAAGTAACAGAGCTTTGGTTGGTTTCCTAACTCTGAACAAAAACATGCTGAGGGATTTTAGTTTTATGGAGTTCTCCTCTTTGGACCCTCACTGCCCTCTTTTCAGGCTCCATTAACATTCGTTCAGCTTTAGAGGCACTTTCAGTAAATTAAGCTAATGCGAGACGCCTCGTCAGAGCTGCCAGACACGAGGGGGGGATTTTTTTTATGATTATAACTCTGTGGGTAACACCAGTCTGCTGGTTAGCTAACGTGTGCTTACAATGCTTCCTTTGTGTTTGTATCACTGTTACAGCTGTGCATATTTTTATTTTCACATCTCCAAACTCTCAAATAAGAGGAGAAACATGCATAAAACGAATCCCAGGCGTTTGGGCTCTGAATATTCAGTTTTAAATCTGACCACACCTCGTCGCAGATGTCAGCTGGTCAGGGTAGAGTAGGTGGTCAAGTCTCTGGGCCACCTGCAAGGTGATGAGCCCACTAGGAATAGCCAGGCCTCGCCAGCTTTCAGAACAGAAGAAAAGGCTCGGATGAGGTGAAACAGTCGGGTTTCCTTCAGTTCAGAGTTTAAGATTCAGACACGAAGGACTGAGAGGCTGCAGGAAGAGCCGGAGAAAGGTCATTTGTGAGCAGAGATGGGCAGTAACATGTTACTGTAATCCGATTACTTTTTTTGACTAACGAGTAAAGTAAGGGATTACTATTGCAAAAACAGTAATTAGATTACCGTTACTTTCCCGTAGGAACGCCGCGTTACTGCGTTACTAAAACCGTGATTTTTTTGCAAGAGTGTCTCACGACAGTGACGTAAGCGAGTGCGCCGTTCGTGACAACAGCTGTGTGCAGATCAACAGTGGATCATATATGGAGTGCAGAGAGAGTATGAGCGTGCAGCGTTTAAAGCGTGGAAGTACTGACCTTACTTTGAGTTTGATTCCATAAAAAGTGACAAAAACATTAGTGTCCGCTGTGCGTGGGAAGAAAACTTCTTTTTACAGCGAAAAAACCCCTAAACTTCCAACAAGCACCGAGTAGCTACGACGTAATGGGAAACTCACAGAGAAACTCACGGATTCTTCCACTGACCGCGGCACACCTGCACCAGGGTAAACCTCCGCCTACCCCACTCCTGCTTTACAGGTGAAAATAGAGCAACAGGACCGCTGAGTCTTTGACTTTATTTATTTTCTGCTGTGTTTTACTTGCATCTATTTGAAAGAGTGAGTGTAAACACAAAAAATATTTTATTTTATGAGCTGGAATGTGCAGAAAATAGGTTTCAATGTTAAACTAATTTCTTCCAGTCAGAGAATGTTGCAGATAATTAAATGTTTGCTTGATGCATAAAGTTAAAAGATTAAAACTAATAAAACAAGTTTTAAAAAGAGACTTTTCCATCTGATTACATTTTGTATGATGGATTATGCAGAAAAAGTAGAATTGGGCTGAAAGATCTATCGCTTTATCACCTCTTCAGGTTGTAAATCATGTTTTTAAAAAGTAACTAAGTAACTAAGTAATTAATTACGTTTGAAAATAAGTAATCAGTAAAGTAACGGGATTACTTTTTGCGGAAGTAATCAGTAATTAGTTACTGATTACTTTTTTCAATTAACTTGACCAACACTGTTTGTGAGTCAGAGCCACTTTAGTAAAAGCAGAGAGCTGACATGAGCTGACGAGGCGAATGAATAACAAATGCATGGCGCGTTTTTCTCCTCGGCTCTTTTTGAAGTGGTGAAATTTTCCCTTATAATTAAAATCTGATTTAGCAAACTGGTGCATCTGAGTTTGTACTTTAAAAACATCCTGAAGTTAACTGGTTGGATCCAGTTTGACGGACTGGTAAGAGAAATTGGCACAGATCTCAGATCTGCATTTCCAGTGAAAAGCAACAGAAGGGCTGGATTTGCTCTCATTGGTCAGAATAACCAGCCCCTGGAGTTTGTAGCCATGGAAACGCCGGCTTTCCCTGCGTGAACAAACACGCTGACAGGTTTCCATGCTGAGTGAAGAACCTGAACAAGGACTGAAACCAGATATGACAGATCTGTGCGACCCGGGAATCTAAACCTCTAATAACTGATGTAAACGTCAGTGGTAGAGATAAGATGAGCGGGCAGGGATTTGCATTTCAGATTGTTAAAAGAAAAAGATGTTGTGTCACACTGAAAATTGTTCCTTGGAACAGAAAAAAGACTCTTTGCTTTCCAACCAAACTTTGACTTTTTTAAATGTCTCAGAGTGTCGCCTGTCTGACCAGTTTAGCCTGACCAGTTTAGCCTGACCAGTTTAGCCTCCTCTATCAGAGTTAGAACAAGCACAAAATGATGAACGGTGGACTCGAAGGCTCGCACACTCGCATAGTTTTGAAGACGTTTCTTGGTCGGACCTGCCTGAAGTAATTTTTCTCACCACATGAGTTCAGAGAAAAACTGCAACGATTTCTTGGAAGTCCATATTTTTCTCGATTGTGCCTGTAAGTGTGTTAACGAGCTGCTGAGTGGCTGAAACATCTGGATCGTTTCACAGGTCTCCAAAGTCCTGAACAAATCCGTCACATCCATCTTTTAGCTGCCTCGGGTGTTTCATTGTTCTATTCAAAGAGTGGGTTTAAAAACTGAGATGAGCCGGTGCAGTTTTCCATCATCAGTGCTTTTCCTCGAACCTCACAGAGTAGATGCATAAAGATTCGTCTGCTGGTGCTGAAGGTTTAAACTCCCATCAGCTGCTGAAAGCAGAGCTGAGGCTGCTTTCTGTCAGAGTTGCTCCAAACTTTGGTTTCTATACATCAGAATAACAAATTCCTGGGTGTAGATTATCCAGAGCACAAACATCTGGCTTTCAAACACTTCTTCAATCAGGGAGGGAAGTGCATCATCCCCCCACGGGCGCCCGGGGGTCCTGTGTGTTTGACAGAGACTTTACATCATGCAGCAGAGCTTCAAGCTGTGCATTCTTCACTCTAAACATTAAAACTGCAGTGACTCAGACTGTGCGCGTTTTTCTTTTTGAAAGTTTATGTCTTCTTCACGTAAACTTTCACGTCTTCTTCTCAGCCCACCCACCTGCTGGTTGGTGCAAATGTTCCCTGATGGAGACGTGCTTAAAAAAACCACATCAGATCATTGAACAGCCAAAAGTATGTGGACATCCTGTCTATGCTCCAGCTGTTCTCCTGCTCTGACGGCGTCTGCAGGGATTTCTTCCCACCAGCTTCACGTGTCTGACATCATTGAGTCCACTGATAATTTTCTTGGTTGCACTTTTACTTTGGAGGGCTGCTCAGGTATTGACCACCCAAGGATTAGTGACTCATTCTAGCCATTTTTCATTTTTATTCTTCTGTAAGAACATCACTGTTTGATTTACTACTGGTCCATCCCTTGGCTCTTACTTTGAAACTTCAGTCACTGCTTCCTGTTTCCCCACTGGCTCCCTTGGTGCTGTTCTGGTGCTCCTCAGCATCATTTCCTCTGGTAATTTCTCCTTCCACCTCCGCCATGTTGGCCTGCAGTTGGTGCTGCTCTGAAAGCGCTGTAGTTTAAGAATATAATCCACCCACTGTTATCATCTTCAATGCCCTGTACCAACACAGAGCAGAGCAGCTATCTGAACGCTGCTCCAACAGAGGTCGATCATCTTGTTAATAATTTCAGCTCCTCACTACGTACGACTCTGGATGCTGTAGCTCCTGTGAAAACTAAGGTCTCTAATCAGAAGTACCTGACTCCGTGGTATAATTCTCAAACACGTAGCCTAAAGCAGATGACTCGTAATCTGGAGAGGAAATGGCGTGTCACAAATTTAGAGGATCATCATTTAGCCTGGAGAAATAGTTTGCTGCTTTATAAGAAAGCCCTCCGCAAAGCCAGAACATCTTACTATTCATCACTGATTGAAGAAAATAAGAACAACCCCAGGTTTCTCTTCAGCTCTGTAGCCAGGCTGACAAACAGTCAGAGCTCTGTTGAGCCAACCATCCCTTTAACCTTAACTAGTAATGACTTCATGAACTTCTTCACAAATAAAATTTTAATCATTAGAGAAAAAATTACCAGTAATCATCCCACAGATGTAATATTATCTACAGCTACTCTTAGTACCATTGATGTTAAGTTAGACTCTTTTTCTCCAATTGATCTTTCTGAGTTAACTTCAATAATTACTTCCTCCAAACCATCAACGTGTCTTTTAGACCCCATTCCTACAAAACTGCTCAAAGAAGTCCTGCCATTAATTAATTCTTCGATCTTAAATATGATCAACCTATCTCTAATGATCGGCTATGTACCACAGGCCTTCAAGCTGGCAAACATGTCACCTGAACACAGACTCTCAGATCTGATGAGCTGGATCATCAGAGCAGGAGAATCTTAAGGCTGAAGTGAGACAGTCGTCTCTGTTCAGACATGTGCTCTCAAGATGTGGATCTGTGGAGGTCGCTAATCTCCTCCAGGGTCAGTCCTAATTGCTGCTCGGTCTTTGCCTCTTCGTGCATCCTGGCAGCTGAAAACAAACAGTGATCATTAAATTGTGTTTGTGAATTTTTAACCATGCGTTGTTGTTGATGGTGGTCGCTGTTAGACCCTCGCTTAACGATGTTAGTAGTGCTGGGAAACTCAGCCAAGTATTCCGAGCAGCCAGACTGCTTCCAGCTGGACAGGTAATCCCTGTCTGAGACCCGAAACAGTCCCGAGTCCACCTCTGCTCCTGGCGAGCGCGATGGCTGCTGGAGCCAGGAGGCGATTTAGGTTCAGTGTTGGTGGCAGGCTTCATGTTAGGCATGGAACAGGAGACATTAACTGACGGACATTTGAGCCTCATTATTTTCTTGTCTTCAGCTCTTTCTGCTCAGTGCATGTAATGTTACGCTCCATTTAGACGCTGGACCGCTCCCTGCAGAGGCATCGCAGGAGCAACAACAACAGCAGAGAAAGGGGGCAAGCCCAGTGACTGTGGTGCAGAGAAAGACTCCTAGCAGTGACACTCTGTGCAGCGATCTTCAGGATTGAAGCTCATATATGAATGAAAGATGGCCGAACTTCAGTGGTCACTTCACGTGGATAACCACCAATAATTCAGAGGATCAGTCACGTTTTCCCTCCTGTCACATTTCTACGACACACCCACAAACTCTGTCAGCATGAATGAACTGGTCTGTGATGACCTTTAACAGGTTGGTGAAATGAGACAAAGACTGACAGGGACAGACGCTCTGTCTTTCTGCTCTGAGGCCTCGCCATGCTCGCCGTTCATCGTCCATCATCTCTTCCTTTTCTCTTCACCCCAGCAGAGACGTTAAAGAAGTCGCTGTGTGGTCACAGCAGAGGTGTGCGACTGTTTCAGCTGTGTGGTGTTTATTCTCTGTCTGGATGGAAGTGCAGGTTTAGCATCGGCCGCGTGCATTAGCCTGTGTTTGTTCACGGGAGCAGCTCCAGGTCCTCCTGACCGTTTCAGTGAAGCTCGTTCATGTTCTGCATCGTGAAAACGCTCCTGTCTGAGCTCCAGAGCAAGCGTGACGTCCAGTCTCACTTTACCTGCACGCATGTAGCTGTCGGGCCTCTCCTTTCTCCTTTTTCATTCATCGCTAAAAGACGGCTGATGAGTGTCTGATGTCCGTGACATCAGGAAACTCCACAGGAGTCACAAAGTCTTTGACCTCTATAGATTTGGAGCTATTAACGCTGTGTGAGATGCACATTTATGATGTGATTAATACAGAGCTGTTTTTGTCAGACGCCTCCTCCTCAGGACACGCAGGGACACGCTGACATCGCAGAGTCGGCTTTTGGAGGTTGGCATAAATCAAAAGTTCAGCCACTGCTCAGATCGATTTGCTCAGTCCAGGATTTCACTTTCAAGTACCAGGCTGAGCTTTTGCCCCATCACAGCAGTAACCCCGCTCATCCACAGGGATGCGAGGCTGATGCTTGGAGGTGTTTCCATTGGACGTCCAGAGGATGAGAACGGGCTCAGCAGCAACACCTGGAGAAACGAGCAGCACATTGAGTCAGACGGAGGCTGGAAAGAAGAGGTTGGGGTGGGCGTGGGTTCCAGAGCGTCCTGCAGACGCACAGCGACAGTGAGCAGGTTAAAGCAGGTAAACAGTTCACTCGTATGTGGGGCGGACCATCGAAGAGGGGGGACTTGGCTGCTGGATTCAGGGTTTGAACTGAGCCGTCAGCTCATGTGGGCTGGCACGAGACCTCTGTGGTCAGACGGCATTTCTTAGTTTCAGCCTCTCCAGACAGCCGCGGCGAGAGGGGGGGCTCGCTCAACACGAGTCCAGTCTCAGCTCCTCTTTGACCTCCACAGCTGAGGCTTTGAATGCGGGATTGTTGTTCGGACACAGATTCATGTTAGAAACGCTCCAGCTTCATGCAGCTGTCCACGATGCAGCGTTCTCCTAAACGCTGCTCGGAGGGCACAAACTGTCCTCAGCGCGCCTGCAGAGCGTCAGCTCTATAATGTCCTCATCAGCGAGGAGAACCTCCTGCATGTGTGACACCAGTTTGAACTAGAAAGCATGAGGCCCTTCATTCTTTAACATCAAACATCTACGGTCCATAGAGCCAACAGGAAAGAGCCGCTCACGCTCCGAGTAAATACAGTTGGAGGTCCGTGTAACTAGAGCTGGACCTCGCTTCAATCAGCCATCACTGGAGCGCTGATGACCTCCACATGCCTCGCATTAGAATAACCCTCCCCCAAATCCGCCTCCACTCACAGGGCCAAGAGCATTTGGCCCGTGATTAAACACAGCTCTGAAATACGCTCGTGGGCGAACACATGTTCATACATGTAGACGGAGAGAGGGAGGCGTGAGCGTCCAATAAATGAAGCCCACACAGATCCAGAGCTGCTTTTGCTGCCTGGAGGACGAAGCAGATTTATCTGCAGCACCTTGGAAAAGAATCGAGACGAGTTTGAAATCTTTATTAGCTGCAATCAGCTGGTGAAATTCACTGGAAGTGTGTGGCAGCAGGAGACGGGAGGAAACCATGACTCAGGACAGATCACTAACATATTAAACTCTTTATTCATCGGGAACTAAAAGCCAGTAAAACCTTCTGGTTTGTAGTAGCCACGCCCAAATCCTCACTCGAGCACCATCCAGGACGCACGTTAGTCAGATACGTTATTTTGGTTTCACGGCTCACCTGCACGTCGTGCACGATTGTGTCGCCGTGTGAACAATTCGTCCAAGACGATGGTCCTCTCTCAGTAAACAACGTTCTTCGTTCTCACTGCTGTTCGTGAATCATGCGAGGACGTGCACGCCGCCCACGCCTCTGATAGAGATCTAACAGGTCCGTCCCTGCTGGGACAGGCAGGAGAAGATGGACGACTGTGCAGCGGTAACAGCAAACACCCGAAGCTAACGAGGCTCATTAATCCCACAACTCTGATTAAAGTGCATCAGAGCGGCTCACCTGTGTGTGGATGACCGTCCTCTCGTCGCCTCGGTGAACCCAGCCCGTTCTGCTTTGGAGAACCTCTCGGGCTCCTCCAGATGTGATGACCTTCTGGCGTGGACCTCGGTCTTCAGGTCAGCCCACAGTCAGACCGGACAGTAGCGCTCGCTTTGGTCTTCTGGAGGTCGTTCGTTGCAGTATCACAGTGTAATCCTGCCACTGCTTCTCTGTGGGACATGAACCTTTCTCCGGGTCGTCCTCGGCACACTGCAGTCTGACTTGAAGGTGTCTCTTCTGCAGAAGCTTTTGGCGTCCGTTCCTCTGCAGGGTTCTAGCGATCGTCTCCTTTGAGACTAAGATTCTCATCTGGGCTGACCCGTTCGCTCGCTTCTTCTCGGCTCTTTAGACTCATCGATTTTTCATCGTCATACATCCACCTCCTGCTGTGTGAGCATCACCAGATCTTTGTCTCAACGCCGGATCTGATTTCTTTTGTTTTTGTCCTGATGTTCTCTCAGTGACAGCTCCAACCTGTTTCGTACTGTGCCTCAGTTTGAACTTTGTTCACAGCAGTGCTTCGTGCTGTGAGTCACTTAATAAAACTGATCCTGGTGATTTTATAATTCTGTGCAAATAGAAAAAGTTTGTTTGAAATGCTTTGCAGAAAAAAAGCACAAATGCAAACAACGTGTTGACAGCTTCTTAAACTGTTGACATGTGGATTCTGTCATCTGTGCTTTATGGTCTGATTTGCATGTAAAATTTCTGAATGTGTTTGGTTAGCATGTGGCTAAATGCATGCTAACCATGACCCAAACCTGCAACACCAGTCCGCTCCCCTCATCGTTCACTCCTCAGTGTTTGTCCTGCTCTTCTAACGATGGTAACTGAACACGGACAGATTAAATACTGATGTTGTTTTGTTGTGAGGTGATCTGAGCAGGAGTTCAGGGAGGACAGAGTTTGAAATGAGGAAGTAAACAGAGAGCAGAGACTTTATGGAGGCGGGCGTGAGACAAGAAAGTAGAGAGGCAGTAAAAACCAGCAGGGAGCTCCTCTGCATCTGAAGCACCATCGTCCAGAGAACATTTAAAATATTCTCTCATTCATCCGGCCTGTGATGTGGCCAGACACTGTCTGCTGCCTACAGATCTCAGGAAATGGCACCGTGAGGCCGTGAGGAGAGCCAGATGATGCTCTGAAGTCTTCTGGCTGCAAACACCAGAAAGAGTCTGACTCATCTGGCTGCTGAGGCTGTGGAGCTGCACGTGGAGATATTGCGTTTGGCCCAACGACAGCAGAAACCAGCCGAGGATGTCTGAGGGTTTAGCCTGTTTTACACACACTGTATATAAAAGATGGACATAGCCACTGGTTGGTGTGGTGCTGACGGTGGATACGAGTAAGTGAAGGACACAGAAGCATTTCATTAACCTTAGAGCGTACCCCTCGATCATCTCGCTCGTCCTTTCTGCTCTAACGGGATTCGTTTCCAGAATTATCCTCATGGTTTTAATTACATCCGACCTGAAACCAGCGACTGAGACCTCATAGTTCCCTGAGCTGTCACACCAGAAACACTTCAATACAGGAGTCGCCCCCTGCTGGACATTAGAAAGAACCCAGCTTTAACCCGCTAACAGGCTTCCCGCCTGGATGCTACGGATGCTGCTCCATCTGGATTCACAAAATGCTTTTGACTAAATTACAATTTCCTGATTCCTGCTGGCTCCTCCCCTGCCGTCTCCACGGCAACGCTGATGTTATTCAAACTGAGCGTCACATCTTATTTCCTGTCAGTGCGCTCACACACGCCGAGTTTTAATAGTTTCCCCGTGTCTGACACTGGTTTACAGACGTCGCACAGACGTGATTGGTGACCTCGTAGCTGTCGCTCGATGATTTGTAGCTTTTATTGCGGTGCTGCGGTTCTGGTTTCACAGCACCCCGAGGAGATGAGTTCATGGCTGCGAGCAGGAATGTGTCGTTTCAATAATTATACTGAAACTTTCAACATCAGTGGGCGAGACACGCTGAGCGAACTATTTCAGCTTGATTAAAAACTGACCAATCAGGACGCTCCATCATCATCATTATGAGCTACATCTCACGTCTCAGCTCAGAAGCGGGGCTGGAAGTGATTTACTTTACTGGATGCAGGAATTTTTGGATGGCTTCTTTACTGTTACAAGATTGGGAAACATCAGATGATTCCTGTCATATCTTGACATGCAAATCCATATTTCCTGTGTGTGTGTGGAGGGAGGGTTCATCCTCGGCTGCAGATGCAGACTGTGGACCGTTCTCCTGATGCATGCTAGTTTTTATTTTCATGCCTTACGAACACTGTGTGCATTAATAAACAACATGTCGTCCATTCATGTTCATTCATGAACAATTTATTAGACGAATCCTTCAAACCTTTATTTAAAAAATTTAAGTTACACATAATTGTCCAATAATTTAACCTGGACGATTGTAAGTATCTTAACTGGGGCTGAAATATCCCATAATTATCATAAATATTGTTCCTCCCCTCGTGTCTCTGCTGTGTTTCTGTCTCTGTTATATAACGAAATCCTGTTTTGGCACAAAAAGCTTCCGCAAACATCTACTCAGCCTCACGTTCCTCGTGGAGCAGATGTTTGGAGCAGCTCCCGCTGTGATGGAGCTGCTTCCAGATGTGAAACAGACTCTGTTTCTGTCGCAGGTACAGAGAAACCCGATCCAGCATGGAGTGGAGGCGGGCTGCTCTGGTCGGCCTCATCATGGCGGCGTGTTTCTGCAGCAGCGGCGCTCAGACAACAGGTGGGTGTGATTATGCAGCTTATGGCTCCACTTCCTGCGTCCTGGTGAAAGTATGACATCAGTGGAAGCTGTTTATACCATCCATACACTGACACACACACACACACACACACAGGTAAGTTTTGAAGTTCACACACGGAGCACTAACCCTGCACAGGAATGTGTTTGCAGCTGAGCACGTGCACACGCACAATTAACAAGCTCACAAACGCACAAACACAAAGCTTCGACGGGTGTCTGGCTGCATAAAACATTTTCCTTCTTAGGTCTCAGGCTCCAGATTAAAACTTCCTCCACTGATCCTGTCGTTCCAGCATCGCTGCCACACAGAAACATTTAGTATCTGTTTAACCACAAATTACTTCTCCAACATTATGTAGAGCTGGACGTTTAGGTGCAGTCCATGGTCACTGTCAGTAATTAAACTAATACATAAGTTATCCCTGAAAAATGTAGCATTAACTTGTGGATGATGACTGGAAATAAAAAAGCAGATTGAAGTTAGCAGCGTGTAGCCAGGAAATGTGATTCGTCAGCAGTGCTGAGACGTCTGCAAAAGGGATGAAGTCCACTAGAAGACAGAATACATGTGTGTGAATGAGAGGGGGGCAGGTGAACATGCAGGAGCAGAAATGGTGAAGGTTTAACATCCACAGGACAGAGTGCAGGCAGGGTGGAGCGGGTGGAGGCAAATGTGACTGAAGGATAGCAGCAAGAGTGAAAGGGAAGGTTCAAGGATGGAGGTGAGACTTGGGACAGTGGAGCTGAGCTGAAGGTGTTCAGTGAGCAGGATGGAGGGAGGGTGGAGAATGAAGATGCAGCTGCAGGCAGGAGAAGAGGAAGACGCTGGGATAGGTTGAGGTGGGTGCAGATGATCCACCGTGAGCAGCAGAGAGAAGGAAGGCCCGGTGCGTGGCTCTGATTGGCTCCTCGGGGTGTGTCCCCTTCTTCTCCACACGCCCGTTTTACCATAATCAAGCTGCTGATGAGGGAGCAGTTTTCTGGGTTTGAAAAGTTGTCCAGCAGCTGTACTTTAAAAAGGACCTCTGTAAAAATAGATCTGACTCGCTCTTATTCACCAACAGTATCTATTAAAAATGGGTGAACCTGACCTGTAGTGCTGTCATTGGGCCTTTGCTGTATTACAACTGGAGCACGCTCACGTTGAACGTGTTCAAGGTGTTTCTGAGACGGCCCCGAATTATTAGGGTTAGTGTGGAAATGTTTTTGCAACCAGGCACATGAATGAGATGCGAGGGTTAAAGGTCGGGGTTTCGTTAGCAGTCAGGTCACTGCTAACGAAAGCAAAGCTTTCTGAAGGCAACGAACACCAGCTGTAAGCCACACGCCGCTTTTTCTCATTTTCCTCACGCTTTTCCACCCTGAAGGTGAGTGCTGTCAGCAAGCATCCCTGCTCCAGTCCAGAGGCTTTTCACGAGCCGGCGGCAACATGCCCATTTTTCTTTTCCAGCAGTCACATGGCACAGCCCACCTCTGTTGTCTATAAGCCACGCTGACACCTCACGCTGCCAAACGTCCTCAGCTACTGAGAGATTTCCTTTTAGCGTCCAGCAGTTCCTCTCCGTGACTTAAAGACCTTTCCTCTTAGTCTGTACCGAAGAGGCCGTGGCAGACATCGTCTTCCTGGTCGATGGCTCGTGGAGCATCGGCGCCGAGAACTTCGAGCAGATCCGCCAGTTTCTGTTCACGCTGGTCGATAGCTTTGATGTCAGCCCTGATCACGTCCGCATCGGCCTTGTCCAGTACAGTGACAATCCACTCACAGAGTTTCTGCTCAACACCTTTGAGAACAAGGACGACATCCTCAACAACATCATCAAACTGCCTTACAGGGGGGGCGGCACCATGACCGGTAAAGGCTTGGAATTCATGTCGAACGAACACTTTGTGGGGAAAGCTGGAAGCCGAGCTGCGCAGAAAGTGCCGCAAATTGCTGTGGTGATCACTGATGGCAAATCCCAAGACGATGTAGAGTCTCATGCTAAGAACCTGAGGAGAAGAGGGATTGTTTTGTATGCAATTGGTATCAAAGATGCAGATGCAAGCCAGCTGAGGGAGATTGCAAATGACGATCAGCATGTTTACAGTGTGTCAGATTTTGCAGCGCTGCAGGGAATTTCTCAGAACATCATCCAGACGCTATGCACAACTGTAGAAGAAGCCAAACGACAACTCCTGCAACTGTCTCCAGGTAAACCCCAAAAGCTTGATTCTGTTCATCTGGACATGGTGTTTTCAGAACGTTTGGTCACTCATCCAGGTGACTTTATCGGTCTCAGCTGACTGCAGGTTTGAAACCAGCCCGCTGACTAACAATGGGCTCATGAACTAACAGGTTCATCATCATAAACATGCAAACTGTCGTCTCAAGGTAAAATAAGTCTGAGTAGAAAAGTGTTATATAAGAACCAGTCCATTGACCATTTATTAAATATAAAACCGGGAAAGCCCCGCCCAAAGTTTTTATCTTTCTCGAGAAATGTAGGTTTCACTGACTTTCCTCTCGTGTTCCTGACTTTCTTCTTCTTCTTTTCCAGAATGTGCCAGAGCCACCGTGGCAGACATCGTCTTCCTGGTTGACAGCTCAAGTAGCATTGGCGTTGATAACTTTGAGGAAATTAGGCAGTTTCTCCGAAGTTTCATTTTAGGCCTTGACATCGGCCCTGACAAAATTCGGATTGGCTTGGCTCAGTATAGCGACGAGACCTACCAGGAGTTTCTGCTGAAAGATCACATGGACAAGGATTCTCTGCTGGCCGAAGTCGATCAGTTTCCATATCGAACAGGAGGCACAGAAACAGGAAAGGCCATTGACTTCCTCCAGTCAGTGTACTTCACTCAGGAGGCAGGGAGCCGGGCGAGCCAGCGAGTTCCTCAGTTTGCTGTAGTCATCACAGACGGAGACTCCACGGATGACGTAGTCGAGCCCGCCAAGCGCCTGCGCGATCAAGGAGTTATCATATTTGCCATTGGGGTGGGAGATGTTAACCAGCAGCAGCTCGAGTCTATCGTAAACCTACCTGCACACCACTTCCTTTACACTATCGATAGCTACCAGGCTCTACAGCGGCTAACAGACAGTCTGCTGCAAACTGTATGCATCTCCGTGGAGAGTCGGAGTCAAGGTGAGACAAAGAAAACGTCCTTACAGAATTGTTTATTATAAGAGAAGGAAATGAATACCTGAATGCTGCTTAGTTCTATTTTCACTGGTCAGGGATTTAAAATGTAACTGCGTCAGAGGATTTCTGCTCAGTTTGCATTGATAGCAATCGGGAACGTATCGGCTGATCATTTAGAGATGTTAGTCGAGTTACCCGCAAGCTGCAGCAGAACCCCTGAAGGCTTTTCTGATCCACCACTCAATGTGTATGAAACAGATACGTTCTTTGCTTTAAAGCGAATAGAAAGAAAACCCCCGACAGTCAAAGACAACATGTTTTCAGTGTAACAAATGCCACCCCTCGTTCAAACGTGGACTCTAACGTTAGATTTTCTGACATTCTTAATTCAGTCTTTATTATTTATTATAATTGAAGAAATTAGGTTGCTTTACTTACACTTCCTTATTTTTAATGACATTATGACCAGTTTTTCTTTTTTTTTAACTGGTTAACCATCACTGCTGACTATAACTTCTTTAGGTAAACTTAACGGACCATTGTCCAGCCTTGCTGGAGCCCATTGCAGCATAACTAAGGGAGGATTCAGGGTCACCTGGTCCAGCCCTAACTATATGCTTTAGCAAAAAGGAAAGTTTGAAGCCTAATCTTGAAAGTAGAGATAGTGTCTGTCTCCTGAATCCAAACTGGAAGCTGGTTCCACAGAAGAGGGGCCTGAAAACTGAAGGCTCTGCCTCCCATTCTACTTTTAAATACTCTAGGAACAACAAGTAGGCCTGCAGAGCGAGAGCGAAGTGCTCTGATAGGGTGATATGGTACTACAAGCTCATTAAGATAAGATGGGGCCTGATTATTTAAGACCTTGTATGTGAGGAGCAGGATTTTGAATTCTGGATTTAACAGGAAGCCAAAACAGGAGAAATCTGCTCTCTCTTTCTAGTCCCTGTCAGTATATTATAGCACCTAAGTTAGTACCCTAATATGGAGAATATGATCCGTCGTTCTGTGTCCTCTCTGAGTGGTTTTGGAAAAAACACAAAAAAGGAAATTAGAAGCAACAAATGGATCGCTCTGAGACAGCGTGTGTCCAATTTTAAAAATATTGTGCAGATGAAAGAGAATCGTGCCATCCAGGGCAGGGTTGTGGTTACAAACTGAAATTAAAACAACAAACCTTTGTCTTTTAGACCTGCAGGTAGTTTAATTTCATATAAATGGAAATGCATATAATAATAGTGAAGGACTGTTTTCTTCTTAATTTACAGCCTTGGCAGAAAAGTTTGCAGACATTTTCTTCCTGGTGGACAGTGGCATCAGTCAAGCAGATTTCCAGCAGGTCAGAACCATCCTGGTCCGACTGGTCAATCAACTCAACATTGGAGCTTCTGGCAACCGTCTCGGACTGGCCCAGTACAGTACGGTTACCAAAGTGGAGTTTCTCCTTAATGCTTTCCAAACCAAAGAGGCGGCGCTCACTGGTGTAAGGTCCTTCCGCCAGAGCCGACTTAAGCCCAATCAGCCACGCAACCTGGGCAGTGCACTGGAGTACGCCAGCTCTAATTTCTTCACGAATGAATCAGGAAGTCGGGCATCCCAAGGCTTCCGACAGTTTCTGGTTGTTCTAAGTGGAAAAGACTCAGATGATCCAGTTTTTAAGCAGACACGTCTGATCAAATCACTAGGCGTAACTATCGTGGGAGTGAGCTTCGGTGCATCAATGGACGAAATGCGTGTAATAGCCACGGCGCCGTACGTGTACGAGTCTACCTTCAATGCAGTGCCCACGCTAAAGACCATTTTTGAAAGAGAGGAAGAGGAGATCACTCTCACTCACGGTGAAAAGTCTTTACTTTCATTATTGTCATCAGTCATAAAATCAACTCCTGTGCATGTTTGAAAAAGGTTATTCACAAAGGAACAGTCACGTAAATTACCTGTTTTATTACCTTTAATCTTGATGATAAACTTATCCTGCTGGAAACGCCAGCATGCTGTGGCGAGAACATCTGAGATGTCTTCATGCTTCCATATTTTCACCCCAGGACATCAAATATTTTAACATTTATTTTTACTTTCACGTTTTCAGTCTGTTAGATGCAGATTGACCTTCCCTACAGAGAAATCACAGCCTTCTAGTCAGATGAAGTCTGTTGTTGTGAGAAAGTCACAGTTTTATCATATGCTAGCTTTAGACAGTGCAAACACAAGGTGACGGTTTGTGTTAAATGTACCACTTCACAACATAGATGTGTTTATTAGTTGCATTTAAATGTGACACTCAGTCATGAGTGGAAAGCCAGCCTGTATGGGTGGTAAGAGACAACTGTTGCTAGCTTCACGGGCAGTAGAACCGACATCATTGAGATATATTTAACCGAAACTGTGTTACACTTCAACATCGTCAAAACGCTTGAAATGCTAGTGTCACTTCTCAATTCAATTCAATTTTATTTATATAGCGCCAAATCACAACAAAAGTCGCCTCAAGGCGCTTCATAGATACAGAGAAAAACCCAACAATCATATGACCCCCTATGAGCAGCACTTTGGCGACAGTGGGAAGGAAAAACTCCCTTTTAACAGGAAGAAACCTCCGGCAGAACCAGGCTCAGGGAGGGGCGGGGCCATCTGCTGCGACCGGTTGGGGTGAGAGAAGGAAGACAGGACAGGATTCTCAGCATGTAGTGGGTGTCCCACTGCGACTGCCTACATGAGTTATTAAAACAAATAACATGGATCTGTTCGTTCTAATGATCCTCGACAGTATATGTGGACTAATTCTTTAGTTTGATTGCGGAATATGAGGGCAATACAGAAACAGGCACCCTGGATGGGAAACCTTTATTAGCTGTCACGTACCTGGAATTCTGTGCCAAAGAAACAACATCCAACCAAATGACCTACTAGCAACACATATTTAACCCTAATTCCAAAAAGTGTGATGCTGTGTACTGAGATGTGAGGTTGTATTCTGCTGTTATTCCCATTTTGTACAGCATCCCAACCTTTGTGGAACTGGGGTGAAGCTGCACATTAACAAAAAGTAAAAAGAATTAGTGTGGCGTCATCGTCACATCCTGAATCAGAATGCTTGAGTGATAACGAGATTATGATTCCCTTTACAGACTGCAAAGCAGCCAAACTGGCGGACTTCGTCTTCATCGTGGACGAGTCGGGAAGCATCGGCTCTGAGAACTTCGACCTGGTGCGCTCTTTCCTGCTGTCCATTGTCAGCGGCTTTGACGTCGGTGACAAGAGAGTTCGGGTGGGTATCGTTACGTACAGCGACCGAGCCACAGCGCTGGTCTACCTCAACAGCTTTAATGAAACGGACAGTTTGCTGAATTTCATCAAAATCCTGCCTTATCGCGGAGGTGGTACAAACACCGGAGCTGCCCTCGACTTCACTCGCGAAAATATTTTCACGGAGGACGCTGGAAGCAGGAAAGATAAGGGCGTTCAGCAGGTGGCGATCGTGATCACAGACGGCGAATCGCAGGATAACGTGACCGAGGCAGCAGCTGCTCTCCGCCGCGCTGGCGTCACCGTTTACGCTGTAGGAGTCCAAAATGCCAACGAGGCTGAACTGAACCAGATAGCGTCCTACCCCCCCAACAAGCACGTGTTCATAGTGGACACTTTTGACAAGCTGAAAGGTCTGAAGAAGAACCTGCAGAAGACTCTTTGCTATAACATCATTCACCAGGCGGTCTCAGTCAGCACAAGAAGAGCTGGCATCAAAGAAGGTGTGGACCAGCATGTTCTTACACTTTCATGACTTAACTTGAACATCATGACTTCTTTAACAAATTTAAAGTTGCAAAACTCAGAATGTTTGCTTTTCCTTTCCAGGCTGCGTGCAGACCGATGAAGCAGACATGTTCTTCCTGATCGACCACTCGGGAAGCATTCACCCCACTGACTTCTATGACATGAAGAAGTTCATCATTGAGTTTATTAATACCTTCCGTATCGGGCCTCAGCATATCCGAATGGGCGTTGCCAAATACGCAGATTCGCCAAACCTGGAATTTGATCTGACCGATTACACAGATGCATCCACGCTGGAGAAAGCTGTGGAGGAAATTAGACAAGTAGGCGGCGGCACACAGACGGGGCAGGCCCTGGAATTCATGAGTCCACACTTTGAGAGAGCTGTGGTCACTCGTGGTCACAAAGTCCCCGAGTTCCTGGTGGTCATCACGGATGGAAAATCTCAGGATAAGGTCAAGGTTCCAGCAGAGCGACTGAGGAAGCAGGGTGTCATTGTCTACACCATTGGGGTGAAAGACGCCGACATGCCTGAGCTGGAAGAGATTTCCGGTGACCCCAAGAGGACTTTCTTTGTCAATAATTTCGATGCCTTAAAGTCGATCAAAGATGAAATCATCACAGATATCTGTTCTACAGACGGTGAGGGGAAATGAACCACACTCATGCTACAAATGCATGTCTAGAGGTTACAAGCAGCACATACTGCAGCTGCATTTTATTAATTTTCAGTGTTTAAGTCATTGTATATCTCATTGGGTTTAAGTTTAATGAAAAGAGCCGTATAAAACTGCCGTATTCAGCCTTAAACCAGTAGTTAAGAGTAGAATGAAACTGAAATAAGCAAAGTGAAAGGAGAACAGATTTTACTGATGACATAAATCGTTGGATATCAGGGAGTTCGTCACCTTAACAGAAATGAGTTTTTACACTGAGAAAGACACTGTTTTAAGTGTTAGCATAAAATACTGAATTAATATGCATGAAATTGTCGTACTTATCAAATGCCACCAGAGGAATAAGATAAAAGTGAGCAAATATTAGCCAAAATGTATCTATACATAGAGACAGATATATAGATATAATATGCTGCACATGGTCATAGAAGGCTGGAGAGGACAAGAGCCGTTCAACACAGGACACCTTTGTTTCTTGAAACAGGGTAATTATTATTTAACATACAAGCAGCGATGCTAACATGGATGTGCTACTCTGCCTACAGTTTGTAAAGATATACCAGGCGACCTCGTCTTCTTGATTGACAGCTCTGGAAGCATCTATGCCGAAGACTACACAAAAATGAAAGAGTTCATGAAATCGGTCATTAGGAAGTCCATCATTGGGAAGAATGAGGTGCACGTAGGCGTCATGCAGTTCAGCACTGTCCAAAGCCTCGAGTTCCCACTCAACGTCCACTACAGCAAAGAAGAAATGTCGACAGCCATCGATAGCATGAAGCAGATGGGTGGAGGCACGTACACGGGCAAAGCCATAAGAGAAGTATCTCAGTATTTTGATGCAGCCAGAGGAGGACGGCCCAGCCTGAGGCAGAGGCTAGTGGTCATAACAGATGGCGAGGCTCAAGATGCAGTTAAACGCCCCGCTGAAGATCTGAGGGCCAAAGGAGTGGTGGTCTACGCCATTGGAGTGGTGGACGCCAACACCACCCAGCTGCTCGAGATCAGTGGATCCCAAGATAGGATGTATGCTGAGAGGGACTTTGATGCTTTGAGGGACTTGGAGAGTCAAGTGGCTTTGGAGCTCTGTGATCCGGAGAGAGGTGAGAGGAGACTGGGACCAACCCGAAACGTGAACTATATCCTTGTTTTTGTAAATATAAAAATCTTTACAGTTTGCAGTCTAGTGCCAGGCAGAAGGGATGAGATCATTCAAGTCTGAGGCTTCTTACTTTAACAGGTTAATTCAGTAGTCTGCCAGTTAATGGGCTCCTTGCTGTAATGAGAAGGATCCTGTTCTGTAATATGTGTTTGTGTAAAGACAGGAAAGATTTTGTCATTCGTCCACTCATCTTTCCAAGGAGGAAAGGACTCCTCTTTGAATACATACTTGTTGAGTCCCACATTAAAAGGGTCCTCTGTTTTTCCGACCTGTGTAACATGAGAACTACAGTATTATAATGAGGTCAATGTGGTGGTTAGGAATGAATTCAATTTTATTCATACAGCGCCAAATCACAACATCAGTCGGCTCACGGTGCTTTATATTTTAAGGTAGACCCTACAATAATACATACAGAGAAAACCCCAACAATCATATGATCCCCTATGAGCAGCACTTGGTGACAGTGGGAAGGAAAAACTCCCTTTTAACAGGAAGAAACCTCCGGCAGAACCAGGCTCAGGGAGGGGCGGGGCCATCTGCTGTGATTGGTTGGGGTGAGAGAAGGAAGACGGGATAAAGACATGCTGTGGAAGAGAGACAGGGATGATTTTAGCAGCATTATAGATTAGCGGGGAACTTCTGGAGCAGATCCGGGACTTTCTGTTTGGGTGTTTGCAGCTTTCTTTCAGTGGCTCCAGTTTCTTCCACCATTAAAACCTATTGTGGTACATCAACCCTACATGATAAAGAGATCCTCGTCGCCTTCACTTTAATATTTTAACCTTCTAGGACTTGACGTCCGCATATGTGGACATCACATTTTGGGTTTTCTAGACCACAATACTTAATATTTTTCTACAAGGGCCTAATATCCACTTACGAGGACATTACACTGCTCTATAAAAATTAAAAACGAATATCATTCTTCTCAGAAACAAAAAAATAGGTAAAAAGAAAATGTTTTTTACATTCATCAGGTCTTAATCAGCCCAAATAGCAAAGAGAAATTAAAAATGCATGCCATGAAAGGGTTTGGGTCTTAGGAGGTTTTAAAGAGCTGTTCCTTGACGTTCCTGCTCCCATTCCCTCTGACCAAACATTTGTGCTTTTTACCACCAGAATGCAAGAAGACAGAAAGAGCTGACATCATTTTCTTGGTGGACGGCTCCACAAGCATAACCCTGGAAAAGTTTCGAAGCATGCAGAAGTTCATGCAGTCAATGGTGAACCAAACCACAGTTGGCAAAGACCTGACCCGCTTCGGTGTCATCCTCTACGCGAATGAACCCAAGTCTATTTTCACTCTCAATCAGTTCAGCTCCAAGCAGGAGGTTTCCCAGGCCATAATGGCTCTCAAATCCCCGTATGGAGACACGTACACTGGCAAAGCTTTGAAATATGCTCTACAGTTCTTTGATGCTAACTATGGTGGACGGGCAGAGCTGCAGGTGCCTCAGATCCTCATGGTAATTACCGATGGCGATGCTACTGACCCACACAGTCTGAATGAACCATCTGCGGCTCTGAGAAACAAAGGGGTCACTGTCTTC
>NC_140567.1:39065000-39070000 GCF_057381845.1 Rhamphochromis longiceps
GTGAGATATCGCGATGCATAAACAGGAAGGATGATGACAGATAACGGGAAACCTGAGTCACACCAACGACCGAATCACCACATTTCTGCTTCCTTTGTTTATTTTCCCAATAAACTGGTAACTAAACATTACTGAATAATTATTTTAACATCAATGAAATATTTAATAAACCTTTGATAAATTATTATGTTGTGTCATAGCTGCTGGTGGCTCAGCGTCCTCTGTTAACCCAAAGTAAAAGGTTCATATGAGCAAAATCACACCATCGTTTATGTGTTATCAACACCGCTACGTTTCCTTTAGTCTTTCATCCACTCAGCAAGATAAGCGCCAGACCCCGGGCTTTTAATTTGAAAGTTCCATTTCTGCTAACCATCACGCTGGTCGTCGATGCCAACGGCTGCCTCTGCAGAGACTCTGGTGTCCAGCTCAAATTCAAATGTTATTTGTCACATGCACAGTCATACACAGTCCGATATGCAGTGAAATGCTGAACTGTTGGGCTGCAGCTGGTGTTGGTGGTCCAGGTCCGGCAGCACTGGGAGAGCTGGTTCCTGAGCTCAGGACTACCAGCTGCAGTCCATCCACAGAGACAGCTGCTGACTGCTCTCATATGTCAGCACTGAGTCAGGGTAGTTTCACTCTCCGCTCGGCTGCCATCACAAACATCATTTATCTGAGGCAGATCCCTCTTTTTCCAAAGTCTTCCTTTGTTCCCCGGCAGCTGCAAACATCCTGATAACGCTGCAGCACAGATGAAGTCGGCGAGCTCTCACACAGACGTCACAGCTCTCTGAAACGGCCCTCGGCCATTCAAAGCTCAGAGGCAGTGAACACGGAGAGTACAACACCCGGCATGTCGGCGCGCTGCTTTTCCTGCCTCGACGGTCAACTTTCATTTTCATCATGCATCAAATGTTGATCATATTACCGCCACCATAAAAAATTATTAGTAAACAGCCCGAAGAGTCAGTGACAATCAGAGATGGGCAGTAACGCGTTACTGTAATCTGATTACTTTTTTCAAGTAAATAGTAAAGTAAGGGATTACTATTGCAAAAAACGGTAATTAGATTACCGTTACTTTCCCGTAGGAACGCTGCGTTACTGCGTTACTAAAACCATGATTTTTTTGCGAGAATGTCTCATGACAGTGACGTAAGCGAGTGCGACGTTCGTGACAACAGCTGCGTGCAGATCAACAATGGATCATATATCGAGTGCAGAGAGAGTATGAGCGTGCAGCGTTTAAAGCGTGGAAGTACTGACCTTACTTTGAGTTTGATTCCATAAAAAGTGACAAAAACATTAGTGTCCGCTGTGCGTGGGAAGAAAACTTCTTTTTACAGCGAAAAACCCCTAAACTTCCAACAAGCACCGAGTAGCTACGACGTAATGGGAAACTCACAGAGAAACTCGCGGATTCTTCCACTGACCGCGGCACACCTGCACCAGGGTAAACCTCCGCCTGCCCCACTCCTGCTTTACAGGTGAAAATAGAGCAACAGGACCGCTGAGTCTTTGACTTTATTTATTGTCTGCTGTGTTTTACTTGCATCTATTTGAAAGACTGAGTGTAAACACAAAAATATTTTATTTTATGTGCTGGAATGTGCAGAAAATAGGTTTAAATGTTAAACTAATTTATTCCAGTCAGAATGTTGCAGATAATTAAATTTTTGCTTGATGCATAAAGTTAAAAGATTAAAACTAATAAAACAAGTTTTAAAAAGAGACTTTTCCATCTGATTACATTTTGTATGATGGATTATGCAGAAAAAGTAGAATTGGGCTGAAAGATCTGTCACTTTATCACCTCTTCAGGGTGTAAATCGTGTTTTTAAAAAGTAACTAAGTAACTAAGTAATTAATTACTTTTGAAAATAAGTAATCAGTAAAGTAACGGGATTACTTTTTTGGGGAAGTAATCAGTAATTAGTTACTGATTACTTTTTTCAAGTAACTTGACCAACACTGGTGACAATGATCCAAAGGTTCAGATTTGACTCACTGATGGAGAGACACCGATGAGTTTCTGTCCTCATCGTGGAGGAAACGAGCGGGCGTCTCAGGAAGGGAGCTGATTGGGGGGGTTTCCATGCTTAATGGAATTCCTGTGTTTCTGTGTCGGCAGGGAGTGACGGGACGGGATGGAGCCCGAGGAGAGAGAGGACACCTCGGCAACCCGGTAAAAGAAAACAAAAACTATATAATGTTATTTTAATATCAGTACTTTATACTAGAATTTTCAAATGAATTCTGAATTTCACTGAGTCAGAGAAGGGAACCAAGAATGAGGCAGCGGTTTGGTTTGCACCGTTGGAGGTTGTTTGGACAAAAACACAGGCACATTTAAAATTGACTCACAGGGATAAAGGTGGGAGAAAAAGTGTGAACTAAAAGGTATTTTACATGATTGGATGGCAAATTTCAAATACTGCACACTTCAAATGTTTGTTCACGTAACGACCGACCTCCTTAAAGAAACCGTCAGAGCCGAACACGAGAACCTCGGGACTGAGCTGGAGGAAAGGAGATAGCAGCTAGCCCACGGCTAACACGTGTGATGCAAACAGACCCGGACTGAGCCCTGAGGGATGCCTTAGCACGAGGACGTACAGATGTTAGCATCAGTTCTGAAACATCTGTCAGTTTAAGATGAGAGGCTCCTGAGAGCAGCCAGATCAGTTAGTGAGAGTGTGACAATCAAAGGGGTCAAAGGTTGCTGAGCTACAACCACCTGCATCATGTCATTAGTGAGTTTCAGTAAAGCCGTCTCAGTGTCTTTAGAAATGAGGCTGTAATGATCCGTCTGTGAAGGTTCTCAGTCCTCGTAGTCAAAGGAGCTTGCAAAGGAAAGCGTCTGGACTTCTTTAAGTTGCTTGAAGACGTTTCACCTCTCATGCGAGAAGCTTCTTCAGTTCTAAGGTCAAATGGTGGAGAGTCCCAGATATAAACCTAGTGGGAGTATCCCCCCACAGAGGGACAAAAGGACCCCCTGATGATCCTCTAATCGCCTGAGCCAAGGTGGGAAACTGGGCGTGGGTCCCAATCAGCCAGAGTTTCGGGTGAGCTCATTGTGAAACCTGGCCCCACCTTATCATGTGATGTCCTGAGGTCAGATGGCCCAGGATGTGAGTGGGCGTTAAGGCGTCTGGGAAGGATCTCAAAACTGGATTATAGATGGCAGAGAGTTGGTGTCGTAAACCCCGCCTCTGTTCAAAGATGGTCGCTCACAGTGGACATAGATGCTTCTTTCACTCCTCTTCCAAACCATCTGTCCTCTCTGTCCAAAATGTGAACATTGGCATCCTCGAAAGAGTGACCTTTGACCTTTAGATGCAGATGGACTGCTGAGTCTTGTCCTGTGGAGGTGGCTCTTCTATGTTGTGCCATGCGCTTGTGAAGTGGCTGTTTGGTCTCTCTGATGTAGAGGTCTGAGCATTCCTCGCTGCACTGTACAGCATACACCACATTGTTAAGTCTGTGTTTTGGCGTTTTGTCTTTCGGGTGAACCAGTTTGTGTCTGAGCGTGTTGCTGGGTCTGAAATACACCGGGATGTCATGCTTGGAGAAAACTCTCCTGAGTTTCTCTGATACACCGGCTACATGGGGGATGACAGAGTCAGGCTTCAGGCTTAGATGGAACATGTTGTGCCCGGTGGTGTAGGGTCCTAAGGCTGTAATGATCCGAAACAGTGGGATTTTTTTTAAAAGTAGAGGAATGATGCTGGTGGTTGCTGACCTCTGACCTTTGCTTATATTGACGGGCTGAACTGTTGTCCTTAGGGTATCCCAGGAATTACGGGGGAGACGGGGGTGAAAGGACAGCAAGGACTGAGAGGAGATCCGGTGAGTGTCAAACATTTCCTCGTCTTCTCTCGTCTCTCCTCCTCTCTGAACTGTTTTTCTCTCCTCCTTACATCAACATTTCTTCTTCTTTGATATCCTGTCCCGTCTGGCAGCTTCTGCACTCTGAACTGTGATGTGGATGCACGGCGATGCCGAACACATTTTGCTTTTCCAAGACCAGATACATGTAGGCTCCTCTAGTTCATGTTTATTTATTCATTTCAGTTATGACTTATTATCTGTGCAATAGCACAGACAGGCAGGGGTAGAATGAAAGGATGCACAGAGACAGCAGCCCCCCAAACCACCAAGAGAGCAGGCCAACGACCACATCAGAACATCCAGCCATGCACCCCGGGACCAAGAAGCACCCTCACCCCAGGGAGGGGCAGAAGTGTCCCACAGGGGGAAGGGGCGTGGGTGTGGGGGGGTGCACATTCTTCTTCTTTCCTGTATTTATTGAAGCAAAGCTTTGAGCTGTCGGGCCTTTTAATAGCAAACTGTGATGAAACCCAGACAGCCAGGATGTCCGTCACACACGAGCGTATTAATCTGTGCATGCAGAGCAGATGGTTAAAGTCATCGGCGTGATTGTGAAACACACAAACAAACAGATGAGACGCTCGCACGAGCATCTGTCTTCAGACAGGAAGCTGTGAGAGCTTCAGTCTGGATGTTTCTGCGCAGGAAGCATCGAAGCTGCACCAACCAAAAGCAGACAGTCTTAAACTGTGAGGTGGGAACATGAAACGGTGTTCCGATGATCAAACGGGCATCCAGGTATATTATGTTTATCGCCTTGGAGGACAACTACAAGTGTTTGAGCACCACGAGGGTTTTTAATGTGGCACAAACGGGACCGAGGGCAGCGGATTCCCGCTCTGTAATCCTGCACTCTGGAGCGGTCCTCGCTGACGCCGGCGCTAACGCGAGGCGAGCTGCGACCGAACCACACACTCAGAGTAACCGCAGCCCGTCTGCCGACACAAAGTTTTTAATAAATGTTTGCATGAAGCCCAGCTGGGCCACAGCTGGACGCTCACTGTTTAATCTGTGGCTTCATCTTTCTTCTGACAGGGACAACCGGGGGCCGACAACACCTCGCCCGGAGCCAAAGGCGACCCAGGAAACCCCGGCCTGCCGGTGAG
>NC_140567.1:39075000-39112500 GCF_057381845.1 Rhamphochromis longiceps
CATTCAAACGCAGCGTCTCAGTCTAAGCTTCAACTCTTTTACCAGACGCGCTCAGTCCTGAGCCGCTGTTAGAAAATCCAAAGAGGACATCTCATAAAGAGTCACTGAGGAGCTGCCGAGCAGAGATGTAGGACCAATGAAGCTCAGATTTATCACTTGGCAGCGCTCAGCGGCGGCCATGTTTACTCTTCACCTGTTTGGATAAGCGCCGTTAAAGTTGATGACGAGCGGAGATTTATGTGAGGCTCTGTGACCGACGGGCTCTGTCCACGGTGCATTCAGGGATAATCAGGTAAAAGGGAACTGTGTGTGGCTCTGACTCTGCTGGTTTTTCCTCCAGGGTGGACCAGGTCCCGCTGGAGACCCGGGCTTACCTGGACGGATCGGTGGTAACGGACAGAAGGTGTGTGACATCATCATCGTTTAACATCTGATAAACGTCCCCGCTTCACGTCAGATAAGATCACATTTATGAGAATAGCTGACGAATACTCCAAGAGGTCAGATGAAGAGATTACATCCTCCACAGTTTCCACCCAGCAGGGCCTGAAGGCAGGAAGTTGGTCATACACGTACGTCCATACAGGGTACATGGGGGGGCGTGGCCACCACAATGTCATCAGCTTTAATTGTGAAGCCTCCAGGTTAGCCTTCTAACCACAGTTATGGGTAAATGCCAGCTGGCCTGGTTATCAGTCTGCACCCACACATATAGAGCCAGGGGGGGTTAATCCAGTTGGTGTGAAGGGGGAGGTTATCTTCACCATGACAACCTGTTGTTGCTGTTAAAGGGCCAACCAGGCGATCCCGGTGATGAGGGCGCACCAGGACCAGACGGACCCCGAGGAATGCCGGTAAGGAGCCGAGAGCCCGCTCTGTTCAGACAAACAGTTTGATTGGATGTCAGTGGCGCTGACTGTCTGTGTTTCAGGGTCAGGACGGTCGGGATGGTTACGGACCCGCGGGCCCCCGAGGTGCAAAGGTGACCCTTCATAATACACAATCCTGTATTTCATCCTTCTGCTAGATCTCTGCTTCACATTCATAACAACGTTCACGTTCTTGCCGTGTCTTGCAGGGCGATCCCGGTTTCCCTGGTTACCCTGGTCTTCGGGTGAGTTCACAGCAGATCAGGTTGAATCCATC
Organism: Rhamphochromis longiceps; assembly: GCF_057381845.1. NCBI lineage: Eukaryota > Metazoa > Chordata > Actinopteri > Cichliformes > Cichlidae > Rhamphochromis > Rhamphochromis longiceps. The sequence continues at coordinate 39,076,147 of NC_140567.1, forward strand.
CTGGCATTAAATCGCAGTAAACACGCAGACAGGAAATGAAGGCGGCCTGCTGGGAACGGATCAGAAACGAGTTAGGATCCAAACATCGGAGCGTTTTCAGGCTAACAGAAGTCCAACGAGAGTTTTTAAGTCCACCGAGTTCAGGAGCTGACAGAGCTCCACGAAAATGCTGCGAACACGAAATAATCTGCGTGTTTGCTGCGATGCACGTCGAAGCTGAGCAGAAACTCCTGCAGGTGTAAAGCTGATGTGTGATTCTGCTGTTCGCTCTGAGAGTGACGCAGTGAAATCGGCCTCTTGCTCTCTCACATCATTCAAACGGATGCAAACAGCAGGTGCTGCTCGCTCGCGCTGCTTCGGGACGACAGCGGGTGTTCGTGGCGCGGACCAATCAGAATGGACCTGTGAGCTCAGCGGGTTCAGAGATTTCACTGCAAACGTATCAAAGCTGCACTGAAACTTCAAATACTCACAGACGGTAACACAGAAACACTGTTTAGGAGCTCTTCAGTGGATCGAGTCATTGCACAGGCTGATGTAAGCCACGCCCACCTGTGCAGGATCCAATTAGGACTGTTTCTCTGTTAGTAGCCAAGAAACTTTAATGTTTGTGGTCAAATAAACATTTATTTCTGCTGTTGGACGTGTTGAGGTGGGAGTGTGTGGGCCGGACCGCCTGCTGGAGCCTCTGCTGGTGCTGCGTGGCTGCAGCCCAGGACCCTTTAAACTCTTACTGCTCCTGTAAAACTAATACAAGCCTGCCTACACTGGTGGCTCATAAACACCTCGCTGTGCTGCCTGCAGCTTTCACACATTCATACACAAAAGGTTGACAGCAGAGCATCACTGAGCTCTCACAGCTTTGTGGTAAAGTCGACTGGATCCTTTTCGAGGATTTATGAGACAGGCCGCCTTAATAAATAAGCACATTTTCAGTTTTACTCGCTGGTGTTTGTCCAGAAGCTTTTGGAGGCCGGAGATAAGAACGCTCTTGTTTATTCTTGGGATGAGTGTGGTCAGGAAGTTGACTTGAGGGCTTGTGTTTGAATTTGGAGATGCGTTACCTCACGAGCCGTGTTTCTTTCTCTGCAGGGCGAGGAGGGGCTGCAGGGACCGAAAGGATATCCAGGGCCCAAAGGGAACCGCGGCCGAGGGGTGAGAGTCCACTGCTCAGATAACTGAATCAAGCTCGGTCTTTGAGTCCGTCAGTGACGTTTGTTTGTGATCCCGTCACGTAGGGTAACGCGGGTTTGCCAGGAGAGTCAGGAGTCCCCGGAGAACCGGGATATCCGGGACACAGGGTGAGTGTGGAAAAGCTTTAGGAAGCTGCCGACTTCATGCTGCACAAACTGAGCGCCTGGAGCCAGAAAGATCACTGGATGTGGATTAATTTATAAGAAAACTTTTTAGTTTTCCTCTAAATCTATTTCGTCCTCTCTTACAACGATAAAGGAAAATGTATTTTTTACCCAAACTTAACTCTAAAGGTTAGTTTAAACAGGTGCAGAGGTATTTCTGTCCTTTACAGAGCTCAGTTTTCTCGCTGTCTTGTTTAAAATTACTGGAAAATCCTTTGTGTGGTTTTTAAAGCTCTCTGAGCTTCACGCAGCGTTTGGGGTGGCTGTAGCTCAGGGCACCTACTAACCAAACGTTGGCGGTTCAGTCCTCGTCTGCTCCGCTCTGCAGGCCAAATATCCGTGTGCAAGATCCTAACCCCAAGTGCTTCCATCGGAGCGCGAATGTTTGATAAAAGACTTTACACGAAGGGGTGAATGAGGCAAAAGGTGTCGAGATCTTCGTTTGTTTGATCAAATGTGAGGAACATTCTTCTGTCATGCAGTCAGATATCACACTGTTCACAGGGCCCCCGAGGTTCTCCTGGAGGCAAAGCCATGACTGTAAGTCCACCTTAAACCCACCTCACCCACATTAAGGAAACATTAGTACAGGATGTAATCACAGGTCTTTCCTTTTGACTCAGGACTGTCAGCTGATCACCTACATCAGGGACAACTGTGGTAAGACTTCCTGACATCCTCACATCATCTCAGGAAATGAAACCTGCACGTCTCTAAATGCTGTTTGTTTTCCCTCCAGCTTGCTCTGCTGGTACGTGTCTCCACTCTAACAGTCAGGTATCGTGGTGAGTACAGCTCAGCAGCCACGTCCACAGACTGGATCAAAGATGGACACAGCTGCACTCTCTGAAGCTTCAGCATTTGATTCAGCACAGTGTTGTTGTTGTGATTCTTCTCCTCAGGATTTTTCCTCATTTATTGCTGTCGTTAGTGTCAGGATGGTGAAAAAGGTTTTCTTAACCTCCTCGGACCTGCGTCCACATATGTGGACATCGCATTTTGGGATGTCTAGACGAAAATAATTAATTTTACTCTACAAGGGCCTGATATCCAGTTACGAGGACGTTATACTGCCACTGTTCTATCAAAATTTAAAACTAACGTCCTCACATGTGGCTCTTATTTGTCTCAGAAACAAAAAAATGGAGGAAAAATCCACTTTCTGTATGAGACACCAGAAATGATGACGTCAGCGTATCGAGTATAAAAACATCTGTTAATGTCACAGCGACTCATGCGGCTACCACGGAAACTTGAAGAGTTTCTGTGGAGCAGGAGGAGTCCCAGGAGTTTTGCCTGGAATCGCGTTTGTGGCCTTGACCAATGATGTCTCATGTTGCTGAGACGCTCCTGCTCTGTACAGACATCCACTCACTGTTTTTCTGGCCTACCCATCTGTACACCCAGAAATGCTTACAGGTTACATGACAGGTGAGGTCCCGTTGGGTACGTTCTGCCTCTGCACACATAAAGACCACAAAACAAATGTCCAGACCATCCATCCATCCATCTTCATCCGCTTTATCCGAGGCCGGGTCGCGGGGGCAGCAGCCTAAGCAAAGAGGCCCAGACCTCCCTCTCCCCAGCCACCTCCTCCAGCTTATCCGGGGGAATACCAAGGCGTTCCCAGGCCAGCCGAGAGATATAATCTCTCCAGCGTGTCCTGGGTCTGCCCCGGGGCCTCCTCCCGGTGGGACATGCCTGGAACACCTCACCCAGGAGGCGCCCAGGGGGCATCCTTGTCAGATGCCCGAACCACCTCAGCTGGCTCCTTTCGATGTGGAGCAGCAGCTGCTCTACTCTGAGCCCCTCCCGGATGGCCGAACTTCTCACCCTATCTCTAAGGGAGAGGCCAGCCACCCTTCGGAGGAAGCTCATTTCTGCCGCTTGTATCCGCGATCTCGTTCTTTCGGTCACTACCCACAGCTCGTGGCCATAGGTGAGGGTAGGGACGTAGATCGACCGGTAAATTGAGAGCTTCGCTTTTACACTCAGCTCCCTCTTCACCACGACGGACCGGTGCAGCGTCCGCATTACTGCAGCTGCAGCCCCAATCCGTCTGTCGATCTCCGGCTCCCTTCTCCCATCACTCGCGAACAAGACTCCGAGATACTTGAACTCCTCCACTTGTGGCAGGAACTCATCCCCAACCCGGAGTGGGCACTCCACCCTTTTCCGGCTGAGAACCATGGCCTCAGATTTGGAGGTGCTGATCCTCATTCCCACTGCTTCACACTCGGCTGCGAACCGTTCCAGTGCGAGCTGGAGGCCCTCACCCGATGAAGCCAACAGAACCACATCATCCGCAGAAATCAGAGATGAGAGTCTGAGGCCACCAAAGTGAAAGCCCTCCGCCACTTGGCTGCGCCTAGAAATCCTGTCCATAAAAATTATGAACAGAACCGGTGACAAAGGGCAGCCCTGGCGGAGCCCATCACCCACCGGGAACGAGTCCGACTTATTGCCGGCAATGCGAACCAAGCTCTTGCAACGGTTGTATAGGGATCGAATGGCCCGTAGCAATGGGCCAGACACCCCATACTCCCGCAACACCTCCCACAGGACACCCCGAGGGACACGGTCGAATGCCTTCTCCAAGTCCACAAAACACATGTAGACTGGTTGGGCAAACTCCCATGCACCCTCAAGTATCCTGGAGAGGATAAAGAGCTGGTCCAGTGTTCCGCGACCAGGACGAAAACCGCATTGTTCCTCCTGTATCCGAGGTTCGACTAGCGGACGAACTCTCCTTTCCAGCACCCTGGCATAGACTTTCCCAGGGAGGCTGAGGAGTGTGATCCCCCTGTAGTTGGAACACACCCTCCGGTCCCCCTTCTTAAAGATGGGGACCACCACCCCAGACCATGTGAAAAAAACGTCCAAAGTATGTCCTTTAACATGGGTTGGGTCATTAACCCACTGAGCCAGGTTAAAAGAGTCCGTTAAAGCAAGGAAGTCTTTAGCAAATGAGTCATCCTTACAGCAAGTGTGTATGTTAAAATCTCCCACAATGAGAACACAATCTGGTAATTCTTTGTTTTTACATTCATCAGGTCCCAATCAGCCCAAATATCAAAGAGAAATTTAAAATGCTGCCATGTGGGACAGCTGTGAATATTTCCACCCCTGATAAGCTCAGCACCCCACAGGTCTCTGTACTGGAAACACACGTCTCTCTCTCTGCACCACTACAGTGGTCTTTGAGCATCTTTGACTCATTCGCAGATGTATTTTTTTTAATTATACAAACTTTGCACAAAGAGCGATGCAGGTCCAATCACACGTGGCGTGCTTGGTGTCAGGCTGCAGCTTGTGTTGGGTTTTTTGCACTACTTAGAAACCTGCTGGGCAGCTGTACTGGTGCCCAGTATCCACCACAGCCACCTCTTAGCTCAGTTTCTGCTCAACCCAAAAATCTTTCTCCTTTCAAACGTAGGGAAGAAAGCAGCAGTTTAACAGCAAAGAAACAATCAGCCAAACGTAGATTTCCTGTGTGACCTCGACCTGAAACACTGTCAATGGAAAATTGTATTTAGTAGTCAGTATAATCTTTTAGTGATATAAGTTTGCATATGGTAGAATACTGCGTGTAGTTATTTGTATTAGGAAATATGCAACCATGTATACTTAGAGGCATATAATTAATTGTGTAGTGACAGGATGTGTGATCTCTAGCAGGCTGCAGGCTTGGTGTGCACTCCAGGAATGCACCCCCACGTCCTGGGAGCATGAGAGGTTGCACCTTGTTTTATTGCTTTAACATAGCTATGTCTGTTTTAGTCTAAGTGCCTTTTTGTTTAGATGAACTGCTGGACTTCCTCGCCGTGTTATCTAGGGTGAACCATCTAGGGTGGGGGAGACTACCCTCTTTGTGACCAAGGATGTACCTTTTGTGCTTTCATGTTATATGACCCTTTGATCAGCAGGACACACACACACACACACACACACACACACACACACACACACACACACACACACACACACACACACACACACACACACACACAGAAGTATAAATAAAGACCGGGGCAGTTTCTTAGCGCGAGTCTCTGGAGGCTGCCCTTGCTAGCAAGAAGTTCTGTGTGTTTCTCTTCTCTGAGTCTTTACTGAAGAAGTGTTTTAGAATGTTTTCCCTAACAAACACTTTCATTAGAAAGTATATTTAAGTATAATTAAGTAATTAAGTATATTTAACCTCCTAAGACTCTTTCATAGCATGCATTTTTAATTCTCTTTGCTATTGTGACTTTATGGTGTTTGATAGGAAACTATAAAGTCACAGTTGAGCAATGATGTGCACAGGAGCAAAATGAGAAACAACAATATGGCTCCTGTGAAAGCAAAGCTTAGTATTTTTGTCTAAACAACCCAAAATGTGACGTCCCCATATGTGGACGCCAGGTCCTAGCAGGTTAATGAACTAGTTTTATTTTTATGGCTTCACTGCAGAAACAGGAGCACCAGGTTGTATCTAAGAATTACACAGATGTTTGGTCTCCGATGGTATGAGAGCAGCTTTGCATGAGCAAACAGAGCTGAGGTTCATCAGTGTGGACGTTAGCATGAGAGGCGTTCACAGCCTCCCTTTGATAGATGCTGCTGGGACTGCTCACCTTTACCCCGACTCACACTTCTGTGATTAAAACGTTTAGCTCTACAGTTGTAAAATATCCTTTATGTAAACAGATTCGTATAATCCGATATAAACGTGACACCAGCCTGGTGACTGATGAACGGGTGGCTGCTGAAAGTTTAACACAAGCTCGTCTTTGCCCGTCAGATCAGTCGGCGTGCCCGGCCTACCCCACCGAGCTGGTGTTCGGTCTCGACATGTCTGATGACGTGACCCCGGGGGACTTTGGTAGGCAGCGCTCCGCCCTCCTCTCCCTGCTGAATGACATCAGTATCGCAGAGAGTAACTGCCCGCACGGCGCGCGTGTCGCTGTGGTGGGATACAACACCTACACCAAGTACCTGATCCGCTTCCAGGACTACCGGCGCAAGGCACAGCTGCTAGAGGCCGTGAGGAACATCGCCCAGGAGAGGACGTCCAACAAACGGCAGCTGGGCGCCGCCATGCGCTTCGTGGGTCAGAACATCTTCAAACGAGTCCGAGCAGGAATAATGATGAGGAAGGTGGTCGTCTTCTTTTCTAGCGGGCCTACAGAGGGCGCTAACGACATTGTAACGGCCATGATGGAGTACCGGGCCCTCAACATTGTTCCAGCGGTCATCTCTCTGAGGAACACTCCCGATATTGAACAAGCCATGCAGGTAGGTGTCATTTACCTGCAGCTACCTGCAGATGTTTTTCATCCAGATGTTGACTGAGTCAGTCTCTTCAGACTGTTTTGCCTTCGGTCTGAAGCGGGGTGCGGGTTGCACATTAGCACAGGACTAAAGGAATCGCAGCAGTTTTCCCAATCCTTGCTGAAGCTGGAAAACTGATTACGAAATCCAGCAGGAAAGTGGAGCGGTGTCAGCAGTAGGCATGAAGAGGGAGCTGAGCCAGAAGACCTGGAAAGAGCCACATCACGAGGAAGATGAAGATGTGTTTCCTCTTTAGGAGACATCTGACGATAGTGCTTGAAGTGCTGCTCCTTTACTTCAAACAAACTTCTTAAATAAAGCCTCATTTATACTAACTCTGCCACCATTTAGATTTCCTGAAAGTTCTGAACTCTTGGGGGGGAAATCCACTTTCTGTATGAGACACCAGAAATGATGACGTCAGCGTATCGAGTATAAAAACATCTGTTAATGTCACAGCGACTCATGCGGCTACCACGGAAACTTGAAGAGTTTTTGTGGAGCAGGAGGAGTCCCAGGAGTTTTGCCTGGAATCGCGTTTGTGGCCTTGACCAATGATGTCTCATGTTGCTGAGACGCTCCTGCTCTGTACAGACATCCACTCACTGTTTTTCTGGCCTACCCATCTGTACACCCAGAAATGCTTACAGGTTACATGACAGGTGAGGTCCCGTTGGGTACGTTCTGCCTCTGCACACATAAAGACCACAAAACAAATGTCCAGACCATGTGAAAAACACGTCCAAAGTATGTCCTTTAACATGCGTTGGGTCATTAACCCACTGAGCCAGGTTAAAAGAGTCCGTTAAAGCAAGGAAGTCTTTAGCAAATGAGTCATCCTTACAGCAAGTGTGTATGTTAAAATCTCCCACAATGAGAACACAACCATACTTAAAAAGAACGGAGCCTAGGAGATCAGCAAAGTCCGTGATAAAACATTTGCTATATTTAGGCGGTCGGTAAACCACCACGCAGAGTGTGGTCGTGGATGCAGTCATCCCCAATAACTGGACTTCAAAACTAGTGTAGGTAGGTGAGGGTAGCTGCCGAACTGCATATGAATTTTAAAAACCGAGGCTATGCCGCCACCCCTACCAGACCGGTGCAGGGGAAGAGGAGAAGGTGCCTAAGTTAACCTCCTGGAAGGAGGGAAAGAAGATCAAATGTCCAGGCTGGCATGTGGGTAGCCGGTGCTCTGGCTTTAAAGTAGACCCTGAGGCGAACGCGACGGCCGCTCCTTCTACCGCATTTCCTGTAGCGTTTCTTGGTTAGGAAGAGGTAGGTGGAAGAAGCCGGTCGGAGGGTCCAGTTGGGGCGCGGTGGCGTCGCCCAGATTCCAGCAAGGATCAGCCCGAGAGGAATGGGAGAGTCTTAGATTTAAAAGTGTTTGCCTGTAATCAGTGCTCAGCCATTAGATGAGCATACAACTAAAAGGATCAAAAATACAATGCCAAGGTCCGTAAAAGAGCGTAAAGAGGGTAAAAAGCAGCGAAACAGATACAGCCGAGGACGGCAAGCCATGTGCACCGGCGCCATCTTGACTGTAGTTTGCACCTTTATGAATCAGTACAATTAGTTCCTAGTTAGAAGCTGTCTGACAAAGTAAAGCAGGCTAAAAGATCACATCACACCAAGACCTACAGAAGCAGCTGAAAACAAAGCCAGTAAGGTCACAGAGACATTTCTAAGGCTGTGAGACTCCACAGCGAGAGCCATAATCCACACATGGAGAAAACCTGGAACATGCTGAACCTTCTCAGGAGCAACTGGACAAGCGAAAGACTCCAAGAGTGCATCAACGATTCAACCAGGAGGTCACAGAAGAACCCAGAACAACATGGCCTCCGTGGGAGCGATCCCAGGAGAAAACTCCCGCAGACCAAAGACATTAGGACGGGGATAAAGAGTTTTCCAAGACGCTGTACTACATATGTTGAGCAGAAGTGATGGACCGGGACCGGTGCTGACTTTGCAACTTTCCTCTCTCCAGGAGAAAGTAAAGCATGAGCCACTGATGGTGCACCTCCAGGGCCGCTCTGCTCTCCTTTCACTAAGATCAAACTAACACATTTCACATGTGGAAACATCAGGACAACATCCGGCTCTGCAGAACAAACAGCCGATGCTTCACTGCGAGCGTCTCTGCAAACAAAGGAAGCTCAGATTCAATCACTTAAGATCGTTTGAGTCTGAACAACGATGTCTAATGAGTAGATTTCATTGTAACCTTGTACTCAGCGCTTTGTTCAATGTTTCCCATCAGGTTGATGACTCGAGAAACTTTGTATTCACGGTGCTGGGAGAACGGGCCACTGGGCTCAGGAAGGTCAGGAACTGCGCCATCTGCTACGGTGAGCATCGTTTTCTGCTCTGATCTCTCTTCTGACTTTTCGTGGTTGACAGCGTAGGCGAGCAGAACGTTGTCAAACTAATACTGACTCCTTGTACATGAAAAATGAGCCCACTGCAGTCTTTTTGCCAAAGAACGTGTTTTCAGTACTCGGGGTTGAGAGTCAGTGATAATAAATGCATAATGAATGATCTGATGGATCTGTGTGCACAGCAGGAATGGGTATCGTTTAGGTTTTATCTGATACCGGTACCAAACCGGTACTTTTGAAACGGTGCCGGTGCTTAAAGAATGGAGAACACAAAATTGGTCCAAAAACCTCTCATGTTCAGCTGTTTTTTGTAAAAAGATAACAATGTTAGCCTTTTCTGCAGCTATGGGGCATATATGGTATCACTCTTGGCTGGAAGCAGTGCTTAAACAATGGAAAAAACACAAACTTTGTCCTAAACCTCTCATGTTTAACTGTTTTCCACTTTTTCTTTGGTCATTTTAGCCTTTTTGGCCAGGGTGAAGGGAGTATCTGCCATCAAACAAGAAGACAGCCGCATGTAGCTATGATGATGTTTGCTAGTTCACCTTACATGCATTAATGTAATAACGTGGTTAGCCTACTCAACGTAAATTACACACAAACAACATTAAGCTACTCACGCAGAGAAGAACGGCTGCTGCTGCATCAAATACGGCGCATTTCTCGGCTTTTAAAAAAACGCTATGCGTCGCCAGGTGTTTCATCAGATTGGAGGTGTTACCTCCTTTGACAGTATCACAGTATCAGCTTAAAGCACTTGTTGCTGCTGAGTTTGCATATTTTGCTGTGAAGTACAGCCAGACTTTTGACCGCTTCGCTTTGGGCATTTTTAATCTGTAGCTCTGCTCTAAAAGAACGTACGTACCTGGGCCCGCCTACTATCCTCGGAAACGTAAAATGATTGGCTAGAAGTGTATCACAGCTCAGGAAAATAAAGCACCGAAATGTGCGCTGCTTTTCGGTCTGGTTACTACCGTTTATGTCAGAACCGGTGCCATCATGGCACCGGACACCGGTACCCATCCCTAGTGCACAGTGCCAGTGTGTGCTGTGTTTCCTGTTGACCTTTGAACCCATGGGTAACAGCACGCTGGCTGATATCAGAGCACACTGTTAGACCTTCCATGAGGTTCAATAATTAGAATATGCTGGCGTCTTTTCTAAATGCTTCTGTGCCACAGCATCCTGGTTCCTGTCGAGTAGTCCGAGATCTGATGTGCACAAACATGACGGGTCACTTGTAGCTTTTGTAGCTTCCTGTCATCAGCATCACGCTTTCTGATGTCTCTGCAGACCCCTGCAGGCGTGCAGAGGAGTGCGCCTTCATCCAGGAACCAGTGCTGCCTCAGCAGGCGGATGTGGACCTGGTCATGGTGCTGGACAGCTCCAGGGAGATCCAGGCCGATGAATACGCCGGTGCCCGGCAGCTGCTGAGCTCTGTGGTGGAGCAGCTGGCCGTGAGTCCACAGCCCCGCCGAGCCGGCCGCCAGGCCCGAGTAGCTCTGGTCCAACAGAGCACCAAGGTGGAGTTCGGCCTGCAGACCTACCAGAACGCTGGAGACATGAAGACGTACATGATGCAGAACATGCAGCAGCAGGGCGGCTCTTTGGCGCTGGGACAGATGCTGGACTACACCCTGAGGGAGGTGCTGCTGAAGGCCGGCCAGCCGCGCAGCAAGAGGGCCGTCCTGACTGTGGTGGGCACCAAGACGGCCTACAGAGACCAGGCCAAGCTGCGCTACATCTCCCAGAAGGCCAAGTGTGAGGGGGTGGCGCTGTTTGTGGTGACGGTGGGTGATCGTTACAACCGGACGGAGGTGGAGGAGCTGGCCAGCGTGCCGATACAGCAGCACCTGATCAGACTCGACAGGCTGAAGGCCGACGAGCAGGGCTACGCCCAGCGCTTCATCAGGGTCTTCCTCTCCGCCCTCAACAGTAAGATGTTTCCCATCTGCAGCAGTCAGATTAGATTACTGGTGTTCTGGAACACCTGAAGGAAGGGGTTATTATCATTTATCATTTCAGACTTTGCTTTAAACATTCACGGTAACCATCAGTTCCTTTCCCGTTTCACCGCAGAGTATATCTCACCATCACTGTTTTTGTCCCGTGATTGTTTCAGAGGGAGTCACCTCGTATCCTCCTCCCTCTCTGAGGCGAGCATGTGACCAGCTGGGCGGCCAGGAGGGAGGACAGATATTCATAACGGGGTAAATCACACACTCGCATCGCCATCACGTGGGCCTCAGCTAAAACGAAAGTTTGCAGCTCCTGAAATTTCTAATTCTTGGTTGATGTTTGACTTTGGGAGAATCAAGAAGAGTTGTTGTGCATTAGGAAGCTGAAAGGCTCTCACATGGTGATAGTGTGTCCACACATGTGGTCGCTGTGTTCAGTCAGGGCGTGGCACAGCTGGAGGACGTGTTTGGAGAGGAGGTGGAGGAGGACTTCCAGGAGCAGACCGGAGGACAGATTCAGACCGGGCAGTTGGACGTCATCGACGCTCTGATCAGAGGAAATGGCCAGAAAGTCATCTCTGACACGCACGCCAAAGGTAGCCGCACACACGGCGCAGACACACTGCTGCAGGTGAAGGACCGCTCTGACAACGCCTTACATAATGGCAGGGGTACACGACCTCTGACCTCTGAGGTTCAGCAGGAAAACATTCTTTATTTGTCACATGCACGGTAATACGAGTACAACATATACACAGTAAATGAATTCTATACAATAGAGGACGTCGTGTGCAGGGTTCAGACAAACTCTTTTCATTAAAGTGTGTACAGATGTTCTCTCCTTCAGCAGCTGCACAGATGTGGTGGGCATGTCGCGTGTCATGTATGCTTTAACCTCGTGTCTTTGTTCGACTGCATGAGCAGCGGGTCTCAGCCACAGACTGTACATAAAAGACGGACGTAGCCTGCATTCTCTCAGAGGCAGTAAAAGCAACTCAAGGAGGCGGACCATCATCACGTACAGGAGCTCGGGGTAGGAGGGTGTGCTCGTTTGTCAGCCATGATGGATGACAGAGCTGATGATGGAATAAAGGTTGCTAACAACAACACTGGCTCAGGTGGATAAATTCTGGTTTCAGAATCTGAACCCCAGAGTTGCTCCGTCGCTGTATCTTTATGTTTGAAGGTGTTTCTTGGGGCCGTGGCAGTATGGTCACAGTGGGGAAAAATTGGCATCCCTCCCTCAAAAAAGAGACTTTCTCCCAAAGCTTCCTCCTCCTGAGTCGCCCCCTGCTGGTCATCAGAAGGAATGCAGGCGTTCAGTCAGTCTGTGCTGGAGCCGCTGCCTGTTTGTAGTAAATGTGTGTGTTCTGCTTTCAGCCCGGTGTCAGCTGCCCGCTGATATCGGCAACCAGTGTAAGAAATACGCCACAGCCTGGTTCTTTGACACAAACGTCGGTGCATGCTCTCGGTTCTGGTATGGCGGCTGCGGTGGCAACGCCAACCGCTTTAGAACGGAATATGAATGTTTCCAGACATGTGGGAACCAGCGTAAGTCCAGACTGCACACAAGCTGACCGCTCCACGTCTGTGGACCCACTAACCTCTGCTATCAGCGGACAGCTAACAGGATGCTCTGCGTGTTGCTTCCTACTAAAGTCCTCTGTGGTCGCGCTGATAACACGCCCTCTGCTACTGCTGTCCACGCTCAGACTCCGTCTGCACACGGACATGCATACACATGTATGTACGTGGGGGACAAAGGTCACAGTAAAAGCAACGCTCTTCTTCTCACGTGCCAGTACTTCCTGCTCAGTGACAGAACACGCCGACCTGTGAGAAGCCCTCATCACTGCTCGCCTGCACAGCTATCGCCTCTCTGACTTTACTCTGTCCTCGCTCGCAGATCCCAATGTGGTGGAGAAGACTCTGCCTGCCAGCTTCACCTCTCAAGGTAAGACCCGCCTGTACGATGGACAGCGGTGACAGCTGAACAGTGTGAGCGCACACACGATGTTTGTGCCAATAAATACAAGTTAAAAAAGGCAGCGAGAGAGAAGGAAAGAGGAGGAGCTATTTCCCGGTTGTTCTAACAAGGACGAGCGTGCATGTTGAGATGTTTCGGGTCACGTCTCGCTCTGCAGTGCTCTAATATCCGTCTCCTGTTGTCCTCCAGATTCCTGTATCCTCCCTCAGGACCAGGGCAGCTGCGACAACTACACGATGATGTGGTTCTTTGACGCCGCACAGAAGGAGTGCGCTCGCTTCTGGTACGGCGGCTGCGGCGGCAACAAGAACCGCTTCCTGACGCAGGAGGAGTGTCAGAGCCTGTGTGGGACGAAGATCAGATGAGGAGGACGAGAGCGTCACGGCTGAACACGCATAAGGAAACCTGCCGAGGCCACTCAATGAATTAGTCACAGCATTTACCCGCCCTCCCCCGCCGCCATCAGGGAAACTGCTCGAACGCTTTCAGTCATCTGTCGCCTGCGTTTTGTTTGTTTACACGCATGTTCAATTTAAAGAGGCCCAGAAAGGTCACAGGAACGATCGCCTAAGTCTCAGTCCCAGCAGGTGTGACCTGTAACAGCTGACACGGTCGCTGCTCATCGCACTGGTTTGTCCTCGTCCACATTAGGAAACATAAAAAAGTGAGACATACAAATTCGGGACTTGCTGTTTGTACAGTTAGCCTCAGTCAAAGAGGCCACGCCCCCTGTAACACAAACTTTAAAACAGGCTGGAAAGGTTTAACGTGCGATTCTATGGCGACTCACTCACTGCTGCCTCTGCTGGGCACAGGAGAGATTGCAGGTTGGTGCTCAGTTCTCAGAGATGCACGGTGCTGTATCATAATCCAGCTCACAGGAAACGTGAACGTTACTGTGACCTTTCAGGGCCTCCGTAGTTTTCCCTCCAGAGCACATCCCGTTATCCTCACTGCTCGACTCCCCTCACAGACCCCGCCCACGCTCCTTTCCCTCCAGTCAGGTGCTACTTTTTATAAATCAGGTGGAGGCTGATGTGAGAACAAGGTTAAGACTTGAGAGAAGTTAATGTGTTGATGTGTAATTTTCCATGAACCTGAAGCAGCCTTAAAAACACAGGTAGAAGTGAAGCGTGTACAGTATCGCTCCCACAGACGGGACTGTGTGGACTCCATGTAACTGCAGCTTTCACACGTCAACGATGGTTTAAGAAAATAAAATGATCTCAAGTGTCCGTCTGACTTCCTCTTTGTGACCAATCAGGAAACAGCCACGGTCTCTGATCACGTGGTCTGTGTGTGTGTGTGTGCGTCTGTGTGTGTGTCTGTGTGTGTGTGTCTGTGTGTGTGTCTGTGTGTGTGTCTGTGTGTGTGTCTGTGTGTGTGTGCGCGAGAGAGAAACTTTATTTAAAACTGTAAAAAAATGAAGAAAGACGTCTAAATGCACCTATGCAGGACATACACACAGATTCTCGTCTTCATATCTTAGTCGGGACATGTAATTGACACAATGCTTCTAACCCTGAGCCTAACTATAAGCCTGACACTAAAACCACACTGTGAGTCTAAATAACACCTTCGATGTGGCACTTTGGTCCCCACAAAGACGTCTGGACAGGTGCACGTGCACACAGAGTTCTCAGGTCTCACTCAGTTTGCTTCAGACCGTAAAGCATCGTTTCATACATGGTTTTATTTTCACACACACAGATTCTGCTGGTTTGTGGAGCTCTGACAGTGTTCGATGCTTCTGAGCAGCGTTCAGGTGAATCATCACAACGAGACAGGAAGTTTACCTCAGGTGACTAATCTGTGCTCCTGATGTACGCAGTCCTTTTGTTAATAAAGCACTTTCAAATGAAGCCAGAAGAACGTCACACGGGCTCAACAGCAGTTCCCAAGTTGTGGATGGGGACCCCTGGTGGGCTCTGCAGGAACAACGTGGAGCTCAGCTGGAGGCGTCGCTGACGCTCCGATTTAAAGAAGCTGAATTACACCTGCACATGGAAAACTGAACTAAAGATGAATCAAAACAAGACTACATGTCCCATAATGCAACTCAACAGATTTACTTCCCTAAATCATCAGCGCAGCTATCAATCGTGGTTCTAAAAATCAGGTTTCCTTCATATCCAGGCAACAAGACTTCAGAGTGAAAAATGGCGTGTTCATCCGGCAGGAGCGAGATCAGCTGCACACCTGCACTTCCTGTCACCTGACACTGACGGACATGAAAAGCACAAACTAGTCGTCAGGGGTCAGAGTCTACAGCAGAGCATTTCACTTCCTGTTTGAACCACGTCTCGTGATGATGATGTAACCGTGTTCATGGGGAACAGGAGCGTGTGTCCATAAACACACGCCTCCCTGCGTGCGTGTGCTGTGATGTCATCGGGGGCCCTCATTTCCAGACTTTGACGATGCCGTCTCTGGACGAGGTGACAATGAAGCCCTGCGTGGTCTGGAAGGTGGCGATGTCCGTGATGATGTCGTGGTGACCTAAGGGGAGGGACTCCGGGCCGCGGCGGGGCGAGTCCTCCACCACGCCGCTTTTCTGTTTGCTGTGGATCTCCTGCAGAGACGGCAGTGTTCAAAGGTGAAAGCAGGAAGAGTGTGTGCGTGTGTGCATGTGCGTGCGTGCATGTGCATACCTGTACGACCTCGGTCCCTTCGATGATCTTGCGGCTGTAGAGGACAGACGGGCAGTGCAGCGAGTCGTTGGCTCCGCCCGCCACAATGTACGACCTTTCCGGATACGCCAGGTCCCAGAACCTGAATGGAGGTCAGCAGAGGTCAACGGTCGCTCAGAGAAACTGTTAAACGAACAGAGCCGCGAGCTCATCCTGCTGCCATGTTTGATGTTCTGTGGGCCACAGAGCGGCGCTTACACCTGAGCGTCAGCTGACCCGATGACCCAGCGGTGTCAGCTGCACAGCTACGACATCATCTCTCCATGACTACGACTTCCTGCCAGGACGGAGGCTTTGTAACTGTGGAGGGTGAAATACAACCCAGCCAGAACCAGAACTTCCTGTTGAGCTTCACTGAGTGAGTCTGGCTAATCTTAGCTAATGTTAGCTTTCCTGCTAACACAGGTGAACGATGTGCTACCAGCTACAGCGAGCTAACCTCAGCCAACCAGTCTGTGTGAGCTGGGCACCGCTCGCTCGGCGACGTCAGCGATCCGTGGACTCCACCTGTGAGCTAACGATGCAGAGAACTGTGAGGTGGAGTGTTTGTGTGGATGTTTCTCTGTGGGTCACACCTGATCCTCATGTCAGAGCCGGCTGTGAGCAGCAGAGGGTTCCCGTCAGCAGGACTGCAGTAGATCCCGTTAATGCTGTGTGGGGACGGCTGCAGACACACAAACACACACCTCAGTGACTTACACGCACACACACACACACACACACACACACACACACACACTCACCTGCATCTCAGAGAGTGGGGGTGCCGAGCTCGCCCACAGGGTGAATTTGCGGTCTCCGGTCTCCATGTCCCACATGGACACCTCATTGTTCCCCTGCACAGCTGCAGACACAGACACACACACACACACACACACACACACTTATGACTCTGTGGAGACTTTAACAGAAACGAACTCTGAGGCGACTCAGCTGACCTGCGATGACAGACGACTGGTAGAGCGGGTGCATCAGCAGCCGTCTGATTCGTGCTCGGGCAGGGTGGGAGTGGTTTGAGATGGGCAGCTGGAACCGCATATCCCAGCAGGCCATGGTGCCGCTGCTCGTACCTGCAGGAAACACAGAGACGTGAATGTTTCGTGCGACACCTGGACGCACGTCTTTGTTAAAACCGTTTTGCCGCCACCACAAACAGATTTCATGTGAGGACACACGGACCGAGGCAGAGCCAGCACTGGTGCATGTCCACGGCAAAGGACGTGATGAGTCCGAGGCGGAGGTCGTGGCGCAGCGTCCAGGCGTTGGAGTTGGAGCGGAGGTCCCAGCCGACCAGCGAGCCATTGACGGTGGCGTACGCCAGCACCGACTGGGCGCCGGAGTTGAAGTGGTGGATGTCGACCGTGCAGCCGTCCTCCTGCAGGTCCAGAGACCTGAAAGAGCACAGACCGACTTCCTGTCAGATATCCTGGTGCTCATCTCAAACACGGCTATCTTGAACTGTGTCGTCGGGTTTCTGTTACCTGCTCTGGAACGGCTGCACTTTGGGGGATTTTGGCGGTTTGTTGGCTTCGACGGCGAGCAGCTGGATGGATCCATTATCCGAGGCCACGGCTAAATAGTGCGAGCCCTGACAGAAGGTCAGCGTCTTCACGTGGCCGCCGATGCGAGAGTACGTCAACACAGACCTGCGGAGACACGGTGAGGGTGAGTGACTCCGCGGCGCCGCTTCTGCATGCGGGGCAGGCACACCTGAGGGCCTCACCTGGTGGTCGTGGTCTTTCCCTCCATCTTCTGGCTGTCCCACACTTTGACAGTACCGTCGTTGGAAGCCGTGGTGAAGATGGAGTGCTCGTCGGAGACTCGGATGCGGTTCACGGCAGCTTTGTGTTCGTGCAGGTGGGCGACCAGCAGGCCTTTCGGATGCCACCCTGAAACAGTCACAGCTGTGTGAGGTGTGAGCTCGCCCGCGCCCCGCCCGAGGTCCGCTGCGAGTGCGGTGGCGCTTACCTGGAGGAGGAGGTCGGCTCTCCCACTCAGCGCTCTCCATCATCTGCTTGGCCATGCGCTCGGCACTGCACTGCTCCCTCTTCTGCTGCACCAGCTGCTGAAGCTCGGCCTTGCACGTGTTGAGGCGTCGCTGATAGGCGGGGCCGCTTGCCACCGACTGCAGCACGGGCACCGCCAGAGCCGCGGTGCTCTTCCTGATCTGACTCCCCGGCCCGTCGGCGGCCTGCGAACAGGACCCAAACCCAAGTTTAGCGACTGAAAGGAACCAGAACCACAGAATTATCTCCCATCATGCCCCGGGGCGCGCGAAAGGAAGGCGTGAAACCTTAGTCGAGCAGGTTTCCTCCCACTGAAGATGAAATCTAACGATGGTTCCTCCTCCACAGCACTGACACACAATTACGTTAGAATATGATGACGACACAGCTGCAGGTGTGATGAAGAACCCAGAAAGTTTACCCACAATGCATTGTTTTGAGTGTTGTCTGGTGAGCAGTCAAACTACAAATGTCCCTGATGCTTTTAGACCCGCCCCTCTGTACCTGCAGCCTCTAAACTCTGAGAATAGTCGTGCACATCTGCTCTCAGACTAAATGGGACCCGGCACAGCAGCGTACGAATGTCGGGTGGCGTTACCGTGGCGGGCTGGATGGAGGGCGGCTCCTGAGATCCAAACATGCTCTTCCACTCCTCGTTCATGGTGGAGTCCTGCTTGGTGTGCTTCCTGGCTGTGGGACAGACATGCAAACAGGACGTTAACCACGAGCTCAGATGAAGCAGCTTCCACAATCGGTGAAACTAAATCCGAGGAGAAGGCGAAACAAATGTCACACAAAGAAAGTGTGACGAGCACATGAAGTTCGAATAATTCTTCATGTGCTCGTCGAGATGAGATACTTTTATTTTGGAGGGCTTTGATTAGATGCAGTGAATCTGTCGGCCGCTCTCTGATCACAAAGCCAAAGTGATTAATGAGACAGACCAGAGAGCGTCTTTCTTCAACAATCTGCTGCTCTCACATGTGTGGCTGCAGATGGAGCCGATTACTGTGGCGGAATTACACAAAAACATCTGGAACAGGATTGTTTCAAAGCAGCGGGACCTTTTACATACCCCACAAGAGACATCACAACAGACACATGGAAACACTCGACAAAACAATAAGCATCAGAGCTGAAACCCTGCAGTTCCCCTAACGTCCAGCAGAGGCAGCAGTGGGTCGTGTTTACGGCCTGATCAGCAGACCAGCTGCAGGAACAGGAAAGTGCAATGAAGCACAAACAAAACAACAACACTGAAGTTCAGTTCAGTTTCATGTCACTCAGCTGTGAAACTGTAAAAAATGTGGGAGGAGCTTACCCGCCTCTAAGACCAGGGCTGGGTTTTGAATATCGATGTTCTGATTAAAATCGATTCTGGCTTGGATAACGTGATATCGATTCATTAAAATCCTGAATAGATTTTTAAATATAAATTTATTTTGCCCGAAACGCCAGAATCTCAAGTTCAATCTCACAAATTTTCAACAACCACCAAAACAGTGAATGAGAGCAGGAACAGGCTTCTGCACAAAGACGTAAACACACAGCGCCGACGCATCAGAATCAGTGAGACGTCGCCTTTCTCACCCGACGGCACGGACACGGTCGGGGCTGAAAGCCGACAGCTCGCTGATTCCAATGTGTCGGCGGGTCGAGCTTTGTGTTTACACCCTTTTTGCACCGATTCAGAAGCTGTTAGTTTGATGTCTCTCCAAACATTATTGACCGAACCAGCAGCAAAAGAAGATCCAAACTACGCTTCACATAAACATCGTCATGGACTCACTCTGACTTTTGCTGTTTTGCTTCCACCAGGATAAAATCACACTTCATGCACAGCTCTCTCTCTCTCTCAGCAACAGTTTCCCGTCTGAATCTCTGTTTTCTGCATTTTTCGCTTGTTTATTACACACAAGTCTACAGCTGTTTACAGCCTGTCAGCTGCTGGTTTTTTACATTTAACTGCCTTCCGAGCAGAAAGCCTCACCTCTGTTCAGACTGAAGACATTTAGACTTCAATGATTGCTCAGCTGTGATCGAACCTCTGTGACTCTGCTTCACTTCAGCAGCATCAGGTTGCTTCAGTCTTTGATCGACTGCAGAAGAGTTTGAAGCTTCTCTGCTATAAAAAGCCAGAACAGGAGAACCTGCTTCATGTTTTATCCTCAGTTACTTTGACACAAAGACGTCTGCGGTGATGCTCACACCTCTGATGGAGCCTCACAGCGTCAGCTTTGTCTTATACATGGATACGTGCTGATAAAAGATCAGAGTTATAACATTTTTGGCTGTCTGAGGCAAAATGTCCCCGATTCAAATCGAATCAGGACCTTGTGGATCAGAATGGATTCTTCGATACCCAGCCCTACCTAAGACCGACTCAGCTTAACCACAGCGAAGCCTCACAGTGTCGAACATTGGCTGTGGTGCCGCGGACACGCTCCACGACGAAAACTCTAAAGCTCCTCGATTTAACATGGCCCAGGCGTGCAGTGTAGAGTGACCCCATACCAAGTTGATCCAATAAATCCCGAGGAGGAGTCTGCAAAAGTGTGACACCTGGAAATGGTCGAATCCGCACCAGAAGGGCATTTTTAATTAAAAATGGCCGACTTCCTGCAGGTTTGGGACGTGGGTCCGGTGGATTTTTTGGTCCATGTTAGCACGTTACAACTGTGTACCAACTTTCATATGTGTATGTGAAACTCGCTGTGTGGATGGGATGTGGGTTACCTCGCTTGTCCTCGCCCTCGGCTTTGGGTTTGATCAGGTCCACTTGGCGGCCGGTGATGCCGAGCGTGGCCAGGTCGATGACGCCGGTCTGGCCCGCCTCCCCCGCGTGGCTCTGCTCGCCCATGTTGGCTTTGGCCTTGTTGGATTTCAGCATGAAGTCTTTGAGCGCCAGCAGCTTGTCCTCCTCGGCCTCGGTCATGCCCTGAGAACAGAGTCCGCACGGCGGTGATCATTTGCTGTCAACAAGTCGTGTGAATAAAATGAGGTGGGAGGAGTTAAAGCACATCGTCTCCCTCCACTCGTCTCTGCTGTGAGCAGAAAGGCTCATTCACTTATTATGAAGGTGGAAACGATCAGTCAGGCTGTAAGCGTGTTCATTTTAACACGGGAGTCTATGGGGACTGAGTCGCTGCTGCCTCTGCTGGACGCCAGAGGAACTGATCATGATCACGCAGGAGGAGCTCTGAGACTCAGCAGACTTATCCTTATCTACACTCCTCACACTGACGAGGTGATAAACCTCTGGATTCCTCAGTTTGAACTTCTGCCGTCCACATGATTAATCATCATCTCTGTTTCCTCCTTTCCAGTAACAGGAACTGATCAGAGGCGAAATGTGTTTAACTGTGTCGAGAAGGTCGACCACATCCAGTCAGGAACAAACACCGACAGCCGCAGAAGAATTTAGCTTTCAAATCAGCTGGACAAACAAATCCTTTATCTTCAGAGAAACCACGACATGAAAAGCCTCGGCCTCATGTCAGTGAAGAACGTGCAGGTTTCATGCATGAAGCTGAGCGAGGGCGGAGCCGTGCAGGAGGCTAAACGCTGCTCGTCGTTTTCTTGTTGCTAAATGTGTTTAATTCATTAACCTGTCAGATCTCGTGCTGGCCTCTCACTGAGCATGCTCGTGATAGATTGTATAAAGTGACTAAAAGCATGCAATTAAAATGTGAGTGCAGATTTGTGTGTGTGTAAACAACAGGCTAAAAGCTGTGTGTTGCTGCCCCCTTGTGACTGCAGCCAGCATTGCTGCAGAGAAACATCATGCACAGCCTGCAGTTCCTGTAGCATCCAGCAGAGGCAGCAGTGAGGCGGAGCCCATAAAACGTGTTCTCACCTGTGAGAGCAGCTTCTTGAGGAGCTGGGCGATGGCCGGGTCATCGGGCGTGGGGCATTCTGGGATGGTGCCCGCGCGCTTCTTCTGGCGCAGCAGCAGGTGTCTGAAGAGCGTGGCGATGTCTTTGGAGCGCAGGGCGTAGTCGAAGATGGAGCGACTCACGGGCTCCTTCAGGACACTGAGCAGAACAAGCTCCTTATCGATCTGCGGGGAGATGAAGACGGATGAAGTGAGAACGACGCAGGAGGCGCGAGCGTGACGACGGTGGCGCGGACTCACCTGGATGATGGGCTGGGTGATGAAGGGGTTGAGGTGGGGCATCAGCTTGCAGTAGACGTCGGCGACGTTGAGGTGCTGTGCGACTACGGTGATGAAGCCCACGGCGCCGTAACGGATCCACAGGTTGGGGTGACACAGGAACGGAGCTATGGCAGGCGGAAGGAGACAGACCGGGTTTAGTGACATCACGTCCACGGCTAAAACACGCGAAAGCCGCTGGAGGGAAACAGCTCCTGAGACTCGCTTACCGATGTCGCCGACGAACTCGTAGAGGTGCGGTTTCTGCAGCAGACCCAGCTGGCACATGCAGGTGAGCGCGTTCAGGGCTTTGTAGATGACGAACTCCTCGGTGTCGCTCAGACCCTGCTGCAGCAGCGGCTTCAGGATGGACGAACTCTGCCAGCCGACGTACGCCGCCACGCCTGCAGGCACACACAGGGAGAGAGAGCGTTTCTTATTTCCTGCTTTATTTTGTATTCATCAGTTTCACTTCCTCCCCCTGTTAGTTGTTTGCCCCGCCCTCTTTAGCATCACCTTCTCTTCCACGTCCTTACATTTACATTCAAAGATGTCTTTATGACCTCGGATCATGAGTTAATGTTTATGCTCTCCTTTGTTTGTTTGTTTGTGTTTTTCCGGAGAACTTGAAGCTTTTGACTCCTCAGAATTGAAAAACTGATTGGACTTCTATGGCGATGTCACCGAGTCTACATCAGTTCAACGAGGCAGAGAAGCAGAAACGCGCACAGGTATCCTAAACGATCTGTCTCAGCGGCTGAGAATATTACTCTTCCAGCCAGAAGATGTTTGTGGCATCGAGACTGAGGAGCTTCTACGTCTGCTTCACTCCAGCCTCCAAACACTGGCCTCTAAAGCCTGTAAACTGTGATGGAAGAGAACTATACTCGTCTTTAGCTGCTGCTGGTAGCTAACCTCACAGCACACCAGCTGCAGTTCCCGCTTCTGACCACAGAGGGCGCTGCTGTTAAGTTTGGCGCGCTTACCCACGATGCTGTCGAAGAAGGCGCCCCGCAGGTGCCAGTCGTTCTTGTCGTTGAGGAAGGTGATCATGTGGGACAGCAGGACGTCATTGGCTTTCTGCCGGCCGAAGAAGACGCACAGGCACGTGATGCCGTTCTCCATCAGCGACTGCTTGACGATGTTCTCCGAGTCGCTGAGCAGCGTCACCACCTTCTGCTGCACCATCTCGTGCAGCGCTTGCAGCTCTGCACAGCACACATACAGCGAGCTCGTCACATGGACGCACAGCGACGCATTTATAAACAGCACCGAGGGCGGGGCATACCTGAGTCGTAGTTTTCGTTGGGGTGGAGCGCTTCCTCCGCGTCCTCGCTGCTCAGGTCCTGCTCCGTGTTCACGTTGTTTTCCTGGACCAGCTCCAGGAAGCGCAGCGCGCTCTCGGCCAGGTGGGCGATGTTTTCTGAGAGGACAAAGAAGGTGTCAACGATCTAAACCTGCGCGGCGTGCGTCTGCGGCGTTTCTGAGTCACTGACCTGCGTACGCCAGCCTGACGATGGTAGCGTCGTCCTGGGCGAGATGGGCAATGCCCGGCAGGATGTACTCGGGGTAGATGTTCACATCGTTCCTCGGGACCTCCTTCACCAGCGCCAGAACCTTGGCCAGCGTCCGCACGGCCTGGGCGCGCACGCGGGGCATGGGGTCGTTGCAGAAGTGCAGCAGGTACGGCGTGATGCGGTCCAGCAGGACGTCCACGCTGAGCCGGGGGGCCAGGTGGAGGACGAGCTCCAGCGCGGCGAGCTTGGAGTCGCAGCAGTGCAGCGTCTGGAGGCAGGAAGTGATGACGGAGACGAGCACGACGAGGCCCTGCTCCTCACGGGAGCTCGTCACGCCATCGCTGCCATCCTGGGGCGAAGAGGAGGCGGAGCCTGAGGGGAAACAAACAACAACAGTCAGGTTTCGGCAGCAGCAGACTTTCACCCTCTCCAAGTTTCACCCTCAAAGACGCGTGACCTCCGTGCAGGTTGTGCAGGATGTTGTCGAGGTCTTTGCGGATGATGAGCACGCGCTCGTCCGCCGACTGGAACGTCTCTTTGGCGAACTGCGCCATGTACGGCTGCAGGAAGGTGTAGAAGATGTCCGGGAACGCTTTGCCTCGCTGCTGCTTCAGATACTCCTCTGCCGTCAGCCGCTTCTCGGGCTCCCGCTGCACCATCTGGGCCACCTGACAGGAAGTACACACACACACACACACACCGGTAAAGACCTCGCTGTGGGCGCTGCACTCGCCGCCTTCAAAGTAAGACCAAGTAAGAGCTCCACACGACCTCAGCTCGACCGGGAAGTAAACGCTTCCATTTGATGAAACATTTATTTTTACTTTGTCAGGACTTGCGGAGGGCCGAGCCGCAGCGCTCAGACGCCGTTTCCTTCCTTAAGAGCGGTTCTTGTAACTTCCTGTTTGTTTTTGGCCAAACGTCTTTTTATTATAACACCGAAACATTTCAGAATATAACACACCTGCACCACATCCTGCTTCCAACACACACACACACACACACACACACCCTGAGCCTGGTTCTGTTGGAGGTTTCTTCCTGTTCAAAGGGAGTTTTTCCTTCCCACTGTCTCCAAAGTGCTGCTCACAGGGGGTCATGTGATTGTTGGGCTTTTCTCTGTATGTAGGATTGTAGGGTCTATCTTACAATATAAAGCGCTTTGAGGCGACTGTTGTTGTGATTTCGCGCCGTGTAAATAAAGTTCAATTGAAAAAAGATTCCTGGCTCTTTCACCTGCCCAGGTTTTAAAGACTTTTCCTGTTGGTGGAAAATTCCACAAAAGGCAGCACCTCAGAGTTTTTTAATGCAAGTCCAGAATAACCTGATTGATCAAAGAGTGAGACTCTAACATTTGTCAGCCTGAAGTCACAACAGCTCATCTTCAGCTGCTCTGTGCTGAATTACCAGCCGGGTCATAAATCAGTACCAGCTCTCTGACGCTGCGGTCCTCGATCTTCATGAGGACCTGCTCCGTCTGGAAGTGTCCTTTACGATACGCCAGCAGCTGGGACAGATCGAAGAGCGGGACGCCCTCTGTGAACAGCTCAGCGATCACACAGCCTGAAAACACACACACACACAGATGAGGTCTGGCGTTCCTCTGAGTGCAGCAGCACACAAACATTATCACCGGAAGTGTGATGGAAGCTTGCAGCAACGCCTCCGTACCTGCAGAGAAGATGTCCATGGCCTGCTTCAGCTCCCCTCGGCTCCTCTGGTTGTTGTTGGTCAGGTCCACCAGCGGCGTGTTCTGGTCGCTCTCCGTGGTAAACATGCTTCCATCTACGAACCTCTCGGGGGCGATGTAGCACGTCCTCCTCCTAGACGTGTCGAAGAAGTAGTTGAAGTCGGCGGGGTTGTCTTCGGGCAGGTAGGTGGGCTTGAAGCTGGCAAAGTCGGTGAGCAGCACCCAGTTCCAGCTGGTCACCATCACGTTCTCTGTCTTGATGTCCCCGTGACGCACGCCAGCCTTATGAGCCTGGTCGACGGCGTTGAGGATCTGGAAGGCGAGCCAGCGCTTCTCCACGTTGTTAAGGAACGGCCGCGTGCTGATGCGGTCGTACAGGTTGTCCCGAACGTACTGGCGGAACAAGATGGCGGCCTTCTCGGTGAGAGAGGTTTTCTGGAAAGGCAGGCAGTTCTGGCAGGAGTGCAGGCGAATCTTCAGCTCCTCCAGCTCCTGCTTGTGGCTCGTCAGCGGCAGCGACGGGTCCTGGATGGCGAAGACCTTCACCACCACCAGGCCCTCGCGATGTTTGGCCCGGGCCACCTTGAAGAAGCGCGTGCTGCCCAGGCTCTTATCGTACTCGTGATCGACGATGTCGGAGAAGTAGCTGTCCACGGACAGGATCTGAGAGGGGGCGATGCCCGCTAGCTGGTTCCCCATCGTGCCTCGAAGCTGCGCTGCAGAAAGACAAACAGAAGGAGAGGTGTACACGCACATAGTGAGTGAAGAAGAAACACCCAGTGCATCATGGGAATCCCCCGGCAGCCTACGTCTATTGCAGCATAACTAAGGGAGGATTCAGGGTCACCTGGTCCAGCCCTAACTATATGCTTTAGCAAAAAGGAAAGTTTGAAGCCTAATCTTAAAGTAGAGATAGTGTCTGTCTCCTGAATCCAAACTGGAAGCTGGTTCCACAGAAGAGGGGCCTGAAAACTGAAGGCTCTGCCTCCCATTCTACTTTTAAATACTCTAGGAACAACAAGTAGGCCTGCAGAGCGAGAGCGAAGTGCTCTAATAGGGTGATATGGTACTACAAGGTCATTAAGATAAGATGGGGTCTGATTATTTAAGACCTTGTATGTGAGGAGCAGGATTTTGAATTCTGGAGTTCTGAAGATCACAGAGCGCCTGTGTGGACATGTCTTTACTTCAGGGCCCAGCTCGGCTATGTCGTGTTTTCCGGGTTTCTTTCGTTGGCCTCCTGCTCCATATCAGCCTTTGGGGACGAGCTTTGCATGAAACGTGACTGATCCAGAAGCTGCTTAGGGGGAGAGTCTCTGCTGCCTTACTGAATAGAAGGTTTGAGAATGAAAAATGTGTTTGACCCTCGAGTATGTGCCTGCAAATATTTTTAGTTCTTGTAGGTTTTATTTGGAGGGTGTGGTCAGGGTCAAACAGGCTGTCAATCTGTAGTTTTCCATGTAAATATATCAGACGTCAGCTGTCGGTGTGATGTTGGGTTTCATTGTGCTGCTGTGGTGTTTAATGTCTCTGTGCAGGAGTCTCGGGCTCTGCTGCTCGGCGTCCATCCTCCCTCCTCTGTTTGCCATCTTTAAACCATGACGGTAGAAACACGAGCTACATCTGCTCATTTCCTACAGATTGTTGTGAGGACGACACGTATCTGCCCACGTTAAACTGTGACATCACTAGGTAACGTGGGCAGGTATTAAACCGCCGACGGGCGAACAGGCGTGTAAACTGGAGTGTCCGTGGAGCTGATCGGTGGTGTGTGAGGAAAATGTCCGCTCGTTATTTACGTTACAGAAACACAGAGACACGAGACCAGGCGTTAGACTTTCTAATCTCTGTTTTTAATTACAAATAATTTCGCTGTAGTCTGGAAATAATGCGTGTATGCATTTGCACGAGCTGGAGATCTTTAATCTGGAAGATGTAAACGGATCCAACAAGTTAAGCTGGGACACCGGCCTGACCCAGAGGAACATCAGCTTCCAGAGCTCGGAGTGAAACCGGCTGTGAGACCACAAACACACTAAAACACTCGGAGGCTAACAGTTAGCATCTCTCTGAGGGAAGTACACGGTAAAAAGCAGACAAACCTGCAGCCGTTCGCTCTCACTGGACCACAGCTACTGCTGCTATTAGCTTCAGCGTGCTAGCAGCGCTAGCCGTAGCACTAATGCTAAAGGCTGCTAACGGGAACAGGCTTCAGGCTGATCCGCCAATCCGGGTCTTCATGTCGGCTCTCCTCCTGCCACCGCAGTACCGACCCACCGTGCTCAGATAACCGAGGATAAACAACAAACCAGCCGGACTCGCTCAGCTAATCGATCCGCTGTTTCCAGCTGTTATTGTGTTTCCGGGTTACAGCGGAACCGGAAGCATCCTTAAGCACTAACCGCGGTAGTTCCAAAGATATAGCAGCGTGTGAGGCTCTCTGTCGATTCAATTATCCGTGTCGGCTCACTGACAGGTCTGCGCGGTGGAGCAGCGCGTTACTCACAGAGATCCGGGGTCCGGGTCCAAGGTCCGGGGTTTGAATCCGGCTGGCTCTGTCTGTGCGGAGTTTCCGTGTTCTGCCTGTTCCTGTGGGTTCCTCCCACAGTCCAAACATACCTGTGAGGTTACCTGAGAGTCTTCTTAT
The DNA here is from genome assembly GCF_057381845.1 of Rhamphochromis longiceps. NCBI lineage: Eukaryota > Metazoa > Chordata > Actinopteri > Cichliformes > Cichlidae > Rhamphochromis > Rhamphochromis longiceps. The sequence goes on from NC_140567.1 coordinate 39,103,850, forward strand.
AATTATGTTTATTTATAAATGATGAAAAGGTGAGCAATAAAGTGTTGCTTTCAATCAGACATTTCCTAAATCATTGAGCCAGGTCATGACCTCCACCAAAACATCTCCCAGACCCTGTTTGTCGGATTTTTTTAAAAACTTTATTTATCACATTTTAGACATACAGTCAAGTAAAACAGGAATCACATAAAAGATGACATTGTGGTAGTACAATGAGGAACAGAGAGAGGGACAAGGACAGTGAGACAAAAGTGAGTACAAAAAATAAAATAAATTAAGGGGAACATAAATAAACAGAAATTTGCAAGAGCCAAAATCAAGTTAGCAGTTTCAATCGGTTACAGATGTTAACAGTCTTGAGAGCCTTCGTGTTTTTTGATGAGGAGATTGTCCTTATATATTGTGCAAGTTCCATTTTAATACAAGAAGTTCAGGCTTTCCCAAATTTATAAAGAAGAAAGCATCATTGTCCTTGTCTTTAAAAGTATAATAGCCAAAGATAACATCCTTATAGTACAGTTGAAGATTAGGGAGAACAGAGTCAGTAATAAACTTGTGGAAATCCTTCCAGAATTTACATGTAAATTTACTTACATGTAAATTTACTCACATGACCAAAACAGATGAGAAACTGTTTCAGGTTGCTCTTGACAGAAGGTACAATTTACATTTATTTCAGCCATAAATTTGGACAAATATTGTTTGGTAGGGTAAAACTTATGAATCACTTAAAGGAAATCTCTTTAATACCCTGTTTGTCGGATGTTTGGGTAACTGATTGAAAATGTGACGTCATTCAGGGGTAAAACCGCAAAGGATTCTGGGAACGAGTGGCAAGCGGTACTAGCGCGCGCAGGCTTTCACGTGAAAACAGTCACACAGCGATAAAAAGAAACACAAAAATGTCAAGAAGCTGTTGTATTATTAACTGCAATAGCCGGTCGCATGACAGCCACAGGAAGCCGACGGGTAAAGAGATCGGTTGTTATCGGATTACGTCGTGGAAGAGAAATTGTTTAAGCCACGTTTCCGAGGTAACAAAGAGCCGACGGATGGCCTGGATTGCAGCCATTCAAAGAGCAAATATAACGTCCCAGAGCACTCCAGCTCACAGGTTAGCCTGCTCCAAGCATTCCCACAGAGGTCAGTCTGCTGTCATTTATCATAATTGTTGATGTAGGTTACAAATAAGTCTTAATTTGAATTGAATTCGTTGCTATGCTGCTTTGTTCACGGTGGCTTTGCAGGCTAATGTTTGTTGTGTTTTGTAGGAAAACCAGCCTACAAAATGCTGGGATGTGATCCAGGCTGGGCCCCTCCATCAGCCTGGGTCAGACCGAGTTTAAAGCTGCTACCACAGCCAGATCTGATCGGTGACGAGAGAGAGCGAGATCAAAACAGCCATGAAACGTCTGCATATATGTGTCGAAGGGTTGTACTGAAGCAAGTGATGAATAACTGTTTTCCAGTATGTTGTTTTCTTTTTGGGTTTTTTGCATTGTTGATTTGTTTTTCACCGAAGCAGCTAGTAAAGCAGGATGGAGTATCTTGTAAGATTCTATAATAGAATGAAACAATAATGCTGTGAGATGGAATCGTCCAAATCACCAAAGTAAACTGGACCTGGGCTTGTTGCAGGATCTGAAGTTACTAAACATGTTGTGAGTGTGTGCACTCACACTTAGGACCATATAATAATAAATATGTGCGTGATGACAGTTGGGCAGCAGGCTGACATCCTTACTCCACTCTGTGCTCGTGCGGGTCTGACCCTTCCACCCCTTTGATTTGTTCCTCCTACTTTATGTTGCCTTTTCGTCACATCTGTCTTCGTACGGAGCTGCAGAGTTCTCCGTCATTTTGTACAGAACTATTTTTGGGGCAAATAAAATGCAAGTAGGGATTAAAACTGAAGAATTAATGATTACCGGTGCTGGAAATACTAGCGCTTGATGCAGGGTTTTGATTTTGTTGCCACTCATACCCACAATGCAATGGACGAAAGTCACGTGGTCTGTCGATCTCTATATGTGAGAGTGAGTGAGAGAGCCATTATTCAGGGTTCCTTAGTGGTTCATTAGCTGTTAATTAGTGGGTTATACAGACAGTAAATTGCCAGTTAAACCAGTCCTGTCTTAGAATAACCATTATGAACAATATTTATAGCAAGAATTAACTGTAATGTCCTATAAAATATTAAAATAATGAGTGCAGCTCACTGTCACACCCGGAGACAACTGGAAGCACTGTGAGGGTCATGTTTTTAGACTTCTTCAGTGCCTTTAATTCAGTCATCTGGAGTCACCTGACTGCATGGACAGTCGGTTCCCTCACCAGCAGATCACAGAGGCTTCAGGACTGTGAGTCTGCACATCAACACCAGTAAGATGAAGGAGATGGTGGTCGACTTCTGGAGGAAACCACCACCCATCCACGGTTTGGACATCGAGGGTGGACAGGGACAAATACCTCCATGTTCAACTGAACAATAAGCTGGACTGGTCGGATAACGCTGACACTCGAGAACAGCCAAAGTCGCTCCATCTGCTGGCAGGCTGAGGCCTTTTGGGGTGTGTGGGACATCACTAACACTATCTTGTATGGGGGTTGTCTGCTGGGCAAACGGACAGGAAACAGCTTAATAGACTGTTAATGAGGGCCAGCTCTGTCCTGGACACTGCCCTAGATCCCATAGAGGAGGTGGGTGTATACAGGCCAACCCTCCCGATTATTCCGGGAGAAGCCAGAATTTCAGTGCCCCTCCCGAAAATCTCCTGATTTTCCACCCGGACAACAAAAAAAAACATATCCCAGAATTCATAGCGTGGCCCAGCCAATTCCAGTTTCCAACAATGGCGGCAGCTACTTTTAATTTAATTTTTAAGTTTTAATATTACTCGTTCTGAGTCGCAAAATAAACTTTTAGCATATTTTCAGGCGAGAATGTAGCTGCAAATATCTGAGCCAGCGATAACAGCGAACTCCCAGCGGTCTACTCAGGTTAAACATGATATATAAGTCACTTAGATAACTTAAACATGTTATTGTTTGATTTTTTTTCAGTGTTTTATTTGTTCCTGAGTAAATCGGTTTGGCTGAGATTAAAGTTATCAGATTAGATTCAATAAAACTTTATTAAAGGACCTGGCCCACTCAGACTCCTCGCTCAGGGTCCTCAGGTGGATGCAGCCTCTGAATTTGGACAGTTCCGGCGGGGGGACAGTAATAACGGTGACATTTAACTTCCCTGAAATAAATCATTTTAAATAAATAATGTCCATTATGGACAAATATAAAAACACATGTAATAATAAATTTAGCAATGAAATATAAGTATCAGCAATAGTTAGAATAGAATTCAACTTTATTGTCATTGCACAGGTACAGGGCAACGAAATGCAGTTTGCATCCATCCAGAAGTGCTTTAGTGATATAGATATATTACAATATATATTAGCAATAATATAGATATGTGAGTATATTACAGAAATGGGTCTATTATGGTATGTTATAATGTACACGGTATGAAGTATGTTGTGAATATTCTATAACTATAAGTATGTACAGGCTGTAGTGAGTACAAGCTATGTGCAGGATATGAACAGGATATAAATATGAAAAACTATACAGAATATGAAATAAATAACTTTACAGAATCTGAGATATACAGCTATACAGAAATGGGAACTATGCAAGTTGTAAACAGTTGTAGGGTTAAAGATTATTGAATGTACAGAATGATTATTTACACAGAGCTATACAGTAGTGCAGTTAAGATAAGTGAGGGTGTAGATAGTTTCTACAGAGGCTATATAAAGTGCTAGTGGTTGTGAGTGGTGGTTCACTCCATGTTATTATTGTGTGTTTGAGGGTACAGTTGTCCATTGTGGGGGTGTGTATGTTCAGTCCATGAGTTTAACAATAGTTACAGGTAGTACTGATATCCGTTATAAGATAAATTATATGACATGACGTAGTAGTAAGGCAAGGCAAGTTTATTTGTATAGCACAATTCAACAACAAGGTGATTCAAAGTGCTTTACAGAGACATTAGAAACAAGAACAAATAAAAAGCATGATTTAAAATTGAATAAAACAAGCAAATAAACTAACTAACTAATTAACAAACAAACAAACAACAGTATATAAAATAGTAGTAGTTGTAGTACTTGTAGTATTTGGTGGTAGTGAGTCATGTGCTGCAGCACACAGGATCTGTGTTTTGACCAGAGGAACTTTCTGGCACGGTGAGCTAAGTCATCTGAAACCTAACAGGAAGTGAGGTGACTGTGTATTCAAAATAAAAGCCAGCCAGTAGCGGCGTTATGGCTAACCTGTCTGCCCAGGTGGGTATGAAAAGCGCTTTTTCAAACACTGCCCTTAAAAAACAGCACTACTTCGCCATTAGTCAATTCTCATCTTACCTGTTTTATACTTAAAACCGTATAAAAACAAGTATACAACAGGCACACGCTGAGGTGTAATACTTATGAAATAAGCAAATTCAGAAAATGCTTGAAAAATTGCAGCGCAGCTTCATTAGAATAAAAAATTAATTTATAATTAATAATAATAATTAATTAAGTTTCAGTGCAGGAGCTGGTGTAGCTGCTTTAGTCGATATATTTTTATTTGTATCTTTTATTTTGATATAATAAGTGGTTTAGGCCTCCCCGCTCCGCCTGTTTGCAGCCTCCGCGTTTATGATTTTATTTCGCTGCTGATGTTTACTTTTTATTGAAAGCAGTAACACCTCGGTTGTTGAAAGATCCGTCAGAGGACCGCCCATTTCCGCTGCCGGTCTTATTTTGAAAGGGTGTCCGGAAGCGCGGAGCAGAGCCCGTGAGTGCGGCATGGTGGACGCTCCTCTGTCGGAAGAAGACGCTCCGCTCCGGGATTTCACGGAAGATGCAGAAGAAACGGGAGCTGCTGGTAAGTTTTACAAATTTTCACTTTTCCGTCGTGATGGCGGCTCATAATGCCATTAAACCCACCTCCGAGCCCATGAATCAAATACGGTTCCCGCGATGAAACCCTCCGGAATTCAGTAACTGTCCGTAGCAGCTGACAGCAGCCCGGCGTCGGGTTTGTTTGCTTAGTTTGTCTCCGGGAGAGGAGCGCTGATAGCGTCTGTTAGCCTGTAGCTGTCACCGGGGAATCTGACGTAAGTTAGCCCCTTGGAGCTGACATGGCGGAGAATGAGACCCAGGCAGCGGCAGTCGGTGCTGTTGAGTTCGTCGTGAGTGTCCGAGGCTTCCAGCGGCCAGGTCCGCCGTCCCCGGGACACCGTGAGCTCACCGGCGGGGCAGCTAGCAGGCTAAGCCAGGCTAACACTGCGAGAGCTCCGCGCTCGTTATCAGAGTACAGGCGTGCCATGGCCGATTCAGGTTAGGCTTATTACGGAGATGGAATAAAATAACACGGGTCTTACTGTTAATAAATATACAGGTAAATAAAACCAAATGCCAGTACAATAAATTATTATATACATATAATAAACTATAATAATCCCAGAGCACAAACCTGGGTTATTTGTCGAGTATGGAAATATCAAAAACTTACGAAAATGTCATCCTGACAGGATGACTGTGGGTTATAATGTGTGTCTGTGTGCGGGGAATGACACCCAGACAGCGGCAGTTGAGTTCAAGTTAATGTGTAATAAAGTAAAATATTTTAATAACGTCAGAAAATAAAACCTCTCAGACCCTCGGGAAAAATAATTATGTCTGTTAAAGGCTATTAACAGTTATAAATAAGTAACATAATTTAATATCGCAGAGTCAATAAAAAAAATATTTCAGGTCAAATAAAATAAAGGAGCCTAAAAATGGCAGCGTGTTTATGTGACAGTAGTTATGAGGCTGCAGGAGAATACATGCATTAGCCTGATACAGCACCAGTAAATAACGAAGTAATAAAACAGCCGCCCCTCTGATCGTGTCTTCACCGTCTCTCTTGGTTCTTTGGAGTTATTGTGTTAATTTGCCTTTGCACATACCTGTCATACCCGCTAAAACATCCACGCACAGCTTTGATGCGTCAGGACACTGGAATGATGCTCCGCACCCAGCTGGTGGTGTGATTGCTTCCTTTGTTAGGATCTATTTTTATTATTTTTACTATAGAACCGGTCGCAACACCGATTAATAAGACGATGTCAGAGGAATTGGTGCGCAAATTATCATCACTCACAGATCAGTGCTGTCGCTCTCTATACACAGTTCGCACGATTGCAAAGTGAAAGCAAAAAAACAAGCGCAAATTCAAACGCGATTGCAATATGTCACATATTGACAGAGGCTCACCGATGCCAATGACATAATTACCCAGCTACATTTCTGAAAGAATGCAAAAGCATTGACATATATTTTTCCTTCCTACAATAGCCCCACGGGCAGGGCAGAGATAGATTTTGGTAGCCCGACTGAAAAAATCGCTAGCCCCAGGACGTGGGGCTAGCGATATTGCGAGCCCTGTATCTGATTGAGGAATCACTCATCTTTGGAAAAGAGAGTTTATTACAGAGAAATGTCTCTTTCCAAAATAAAAGCTCTACTATCCGCTTCTTCTGGGCTATATTCTCAGCAGCATATTAAACATATCAGGTCCCCATAAGGAGAATCCTGTGCTAACGGCTGTCTAAATGACTCGGGTAAAGTTAGTAGCGTGCTTGTTGTTTTTGTCTGCTTCCACTTGTCTTTGCACTAGGATGCTGTCAGCGTAAATGTGCAGTCATATTCGTTGTGTTCCACTAGTGCTTTCAGGTTAATCTCGTTGAAATGACCTTAACGCCACAACACGGCAAATCTCCGTTAACGAGCTACCGCCGATCGCCCCGTGCATGGGGCTGGACGGCCAACACGTTAACGAGCTAACTGCGCTAACACACTAGTTCCCACCCATGTAATTGAGCATTGCGTGGCACATCCAACATACTGTTTTACTTTAGTCCATGATGCGCTTACCTTCAGGGTCATACGTCACATGAAAACCAAAATAGTTCCAAACGCCAGATCTGAATGAGGTTCAGTTTGCCATGTTGCAAGGAGAGCTTAGCTTCTGTCTGCTAGCTTGCGCTGCGCTCAGTGAATCTGCGCTCGACTGCTCCGCCTAGGCTGCACTGTCGAGCGCAGATCCACTGAGCGCTCAACACAGACAGCATCGTCAGAAGGAAAGTTGATAAAATAAATTAAAAATGTTGTATTGTTCGATACATATGCGTACCGAACCGAAAGCACTGTATCGAACGGTTCAATATCCATACAAGTATCATTGCATATATATATATATATATATATATATATATATATATATATATATATATATATATATATATATATATATATATACACACACACATATTTCGGTTCAATACTTTGGTGTCACGGTTCGATATTTTTTCGATACAAAAAAATGTTCATGCTTTTTTTAATTTGTCATTTATTAAAATTATAAATATATATTTTAACTCAAAAGTACAGTTTTTAAATTTAATGTTGCTGAAACATAATTAAGTAATAAGTAGCATAATTTAATATCGCAGAGTCAATAAAAAAAATATTTCAGGTCAAATAAAATAAAGGAGCCTAAAAATGGCAGCGTGTTTATGTGACTGTAGTTATGAGGCTGCAGGAGAATACATGCATTAGCCTGATACAGCACCAGTAAATAACGAAGTAATAAAACAGCCGCCCCTCTGATCGTGTCTTCACCGTCTCTCTTGGTTCTTTGGAGTTATTGTGTTAATTTGCCTTTGCACATACCTGTCATACCCGCTAAAACATCCACGCACAGCTTTGATGCGTCAGGACACTGGAATGATGCTCCGCACCCAGCTGGTGGTGTGATTGCTTCCTTTGTTAGGATCTATTTTTATTATTTTTACTATAGAACCGGTCGCAACACCGATTAATAAGACGATGTCAGAGGAATTGGTGCGCAAATTATCATCACTCACAGATCAGTGCTGTCGCTCTCTATACACAGTTCGCACAATTGCAAAGTGAAAGCAAAAAAACAAGCGCAAATTCAAACGCGATTGCAATATGTCACATATTGACAGAGGCTCACCGATGCCAATGACATAATTACCCAGCTACATTTCTGAAAGAATGCAAAAGCATTGACATATAGTTTTCCTTCCTACAATAGCCCCACGGGCAGGGCAGAGGTAGATTTTGGTAGCCCGACTGAAAAAATCGCTAGCCCCAGGACGTGGGGCTAGCGATATTGCGAGCCCTGTATCTGATTGAGGAATCCCTCATCTTTGGAAAAGAGAGTTTATTACAGAGAAATGTCTCTTTCCAAAATAAAAGCTCTACTATCCGCTTCTTCTGGGCTATATTCTCAGCAGCATATTAAACATATCAGGTCCCCATAAGGAGAATCCTGTGCTAACGGCTGTCTAAATGACTCGGCTAAAGTTAGTAGCATGCTTGTTGTTTTTGTCTTTGCACTAGGATGATGTCGGAGTAAATGTGCAGTCATATTCGTTGTGTTCCACTAGTGCTTTCAGGTTAATCTCGTTGAAATGACCTTAACGCCACAACACGGCAAATCTCCGTTAACGAGCTACCGCCGATCGCCCCGTGCATGGGGCTGGACGGCCAACACGTTAACGAGCTAACTGCGCTACCACACTAGTTCCC
>NC_140567.1:39117500-39135000 GCF_057381845.1 Rhamphochromis longiceps
CAGAAGAACAGACAAAACTGACTAACTTTTGTCAGTATCAAATAAACTGAGAACTAAAAGGAAATTCTCAATCTCTCCTTGTTGTATAGCTGAGCTTTTCAAACAGTTTTAACAGTTACTTTAGACTGACAAAAGCCGAATGACGAATTAGCGCTTCCAGTCAGAGACTGAGGCTACGTCCACACGTACACGGGTATTTTTGAAAACGGAGATTTTCCGTTTTCGTTTTAAAAAATAATCCCGTCCACACATAAAGGCAGAAATGAAGGAAAACGCTGCTATGAACATGCCAAAGCAGCAGGTGGCGCTAGATTCCTAACCGTGCAGAAATGTTGGCCAATCAGAAGTCTAGAAGCCTCGGTGGGAAAAAGTAAACAAAGCTGGGGCATAGAAGCAGAACCGAGTCGTATGTGTGGAGGGACAGTAACTGTGTGTATATGTAAGCATTTAAACACTGCAGAGAGTAGAATTAACAGTATTGTAGAAATTCATTTCACCGAAACAATAACGTGGCGCACAGTGTGACGCATGCACCAGTTTATTGTATTTCCAGACTTGCTTTCGGCGCAATTTACAGTGCACGCTACTCTGTTTTTGTCAGACTTGAAATAGCCGAAATACCTTCACACTACGGAACTTCTATGGCTCTTCCGTTCGACAATCTCTCCGGCGTTGGAACCATCATCTGTTTTCTCTTCGGTCACGCTCGGTTGATTTTTCTAGTCGGCACACTCATTTCCTCCATTACCCGCTGGCTGCTTCCCAAACAAACACGTGCAGCTTGGCACTTGTGCTGTACGTAACAAGTCACGCGACGTGACGCTGCGGCTGTGATTGGTTCGGCTCTGCGCTGCTTAATTTGGATTGGCTGACCTTTTTTTTTTTTTTTTTTTTTTTTTTTTTTTTTTTTTTTTAAAGAGGACAAGAGCGGCGAGGTCTATCGCGATAGCTTAATTTCTCTATCGAGTAAAAGTTATATCGCGATACATATCGTTATCGTTCTATCGCCCAGCTCTATTTGCTGGGATGAAACTGAAGGAGAGCGAGGACGAGGCTTCATGTGAACAAAGAGTTCAGACGTCAGACTCCAGAGTCTGTGAACGGGACTCCAGTGATTACAAAAACAGTCGATCAGGGTAAAATTCCCATTATTCCTTTGTGGTGGTGTCAGTGACGCAGCGCTGCGTGTGCTTTCCCACGGTGCTTTTCCTCGGGTTGATCCTGGTGTCTGACAGGTTGACGCTGACGAGCAGCTAAACAAGAAGAGATAAATTCACCAGCAGCGTTCGCCGTCGTGGCGCTGGGCGAGAAACCTTAACCGATGGCGACTGTGACATCAGACATTTTATTAACGTTTCTGTTTCAGCAATCACATGACCGGAGTCGGTCAGAGCATTCGCAGCATTTCCTGTGACACTGAAGTGAAGTCAGTGTTTGTGGGTCAGGTGGTAGAGCGGGTCAGGGCAGCGGTCCCTAATCTTTGTTTCTCCTCGGACCGGCCTTCAAGGTGTCGCCGATAACTAAAATAAAACCTGTACTGGTACCAAAAAAAGGAAGATGACACGCAGGAAAAGACCCGGGGAGACCGGGGGGCGGAGCTGGTCTAGGGTTCACCTGCAGCACGCCGGCTGACACTGGCCGAGGTCATCGGTCATTGCGGGCCTGCTGTGCTGCACTTTGCATTTGATTATACGCTCGGGATCAGTGCTGCCGTCCCGTTTCAAACGTGAGCGGACTCCATCCTGTGGATGTGAAACGAGACGCGTCTGATCTGTGAATGTTTTCAGCACACTTCGGTCCAGAAATAAACGCCCGTCCTCCTCTGTGGACAGACCTTCTTCTCTCTTTAATGAATTCAATCACGTCCTCGTCTGAAAGTCACCGCCGGCTGTCGGGTCCGACCTACTTTCTCTTTTTGCCCGTCATTAACTTAGAGGAAGCGATGCAGCGATGTGGAGCTCTGCTGATATTCCGCTGGAGTCCGTCGATCCTTCGGGAAGTGAAATGGGCACCAGCAGCCAGCGAGGCGTGCAGCTAACGGCCCGTTTGGCACCGAGCCGGCCGACATCCAGAGTTCAGCTCGGTGCTTTAACCAGATAAGAGAGGCCTGTGAAACATGAGCCCACACAAAGAGCAGGAAGTCTCAGATATTCTTCGCACACAAAACACACATTATGTCAGAAATAACAAGAAAAGACGTGAAACTGAAGGAGAGCAGGGAGGAGGTTTCATACCGAGGATAACAAAGGGTTAATACGTCGAACACGGAGGCTCCAGCCTCAGCGAGTGTTCTGTGAGCGGCCTGCAGTGATGATACAAACACGCAATCAGGATGAAATTCCTGTTATTCCTTTGTGTTCATGTCAGTGTGTGTGTGTCTGTGCTTTTCCTCGTGGTGATCCCGGTGTCCGATATACTGCTCGGTTACACTCCGTGGTCTGCATTTAAGTGTGTGTGTGCGTGCGTGCGTGTGTGTGTGCGTGCGTGCGTGTGTGTGCGCGTGCGTGCGTGTGTGTGCGCGTGCGTGCGTGTGTGTGTGTGTGCGTGCGTGCGTGTGCGTGCGTGCGTGTGTGCGTGCGTGTGTGTGTGCGTGCGTGCGTGCGTGTGTGTGCATGTGTGTGTGTGCGTGCGTGTGCGTGCGTGTGTGCGCGTGTGTGCGTGCGTGCGTGCGTGTGTGTGCATGTGTGTGTGTGCGTGCGTGCGTGCGTGTGTGCGTGCGTGCGTGTGTGTGTGCGTGTGTGTGTGCGTGTGTGCGTGCGTGTGTGTGCGTGTGTGTGCGTGCGTGCGTGTGTGTGTGTGCGTGCGTGCGTGTGTGTGTGTGCGTGCGTGTGTGTGTGTGCGTGCGTGCGTGCGTGTGTGTGCATGTGTGTGTGCGTGCGTGTGTGTGCGCGTGTGTGCATGTGTGTGTGCGTGCGCGTGTGTGTGTGTGCGTGCGCGTGTGTGTGCGTGCGCATGTGTGTGTGCGTGCGTGCGTGCGTGTGTGTGCGTGTGTGCATGTGTGTGTGCGTGCGCGTGTGTGTGTGTGCGTGCGCGTGTGTGTGCGTGCGCATGTGTGTGTGCGTGCGTGCGTGCGTGTGTGTGCGTGTGTGCATGTGTGTGTGCGTGCGTGCGTGCGTGTGTGTGCGTGTGTGCATGTGTGTGTGCGTGCGCGTGTGTGTGTGTGCGTGCGCGTGTGTGTGCGTGCGCATGTGTGTGTGCGTGCGTGCGTGCGTGTGTGTGCGTGCGCATGTGTGTGTGCGTGCGCGTGTGCGTGTGTGTGGAAATCAGCTGAGAGGGAAAACTGAGGGTTGATGGTGCGACTCCACCCATCTTCAGTTATTAGATTACAGCTGGAGTTCCACCCTGATGAAGTCGAAAAACTGCGACCGCATCACTGACCAAACAGCCAATGGAGCAGCAGCTCACTTTAACACCACCACCTTCCTGAGGCGCTGTGGTTGGAGGCCAGGTGAAGCGTCACTGCTCCTGTTTAAAAATGCGCTGAGAGAGCTGATCAGTGCTCCTCCTGCTCCTCACGCTTCACTGTAACGCATTAACATGTATAACGTAGCTATAACGTGTTTGAGCTTCTCTGAGCCTGGGCTGGTGGAGGATGAGTTACGGACACTCTGACGTTTGTCTCGTCTCTTGCTGTTGATGGAAAGTTATCCACGGTCTCCAGCTCGCTGCGTTGGCTCGCGGCTGTCCTGCAGAGCGACGATGAAATCGGACTTCAGCCGCAGCTCGCTGTGTGTGTGAACTCTGACGGCTCAGTGAGCCTCACACAGACGTGGGAATCGCCAGCCAGCAACAGCATGTTATTATCACAGGATTCGTTATCAAATTATTCAAATCTGGGGATGTGATGATCGTGTCCTCAAAGTTAAACTTTGTCAGTGTCTGTTTCATCCCGTAACATCATTTTTTTCTCACTGTAGTTTTATGTATTTCTGCGTCAGGAGATTGTCAGGCGTTCAGACCTGTCGTATGTCTGTGACTCCACAGCTGTTTCGTTCTACATCTGCGCTCTACAGGCTTCCTGCAGGAAAATCACTGGCTGAGTGGAACCGTCAGGCTGATGGCACCGTGCTGTAATCTGTAATCTGCATTTACACCTCAGACTGAAAGTGTCTGCTAACCTTCCACAGTCTCTGTGAGAGGGATGCTGTCAGACTGCAGCTGTTTGCAGCTGTCTCCTGTCGGCCAACCTGACCTGATGATGATGATGTCAGCTGATGATGTCAGATGGTAGTGAAGCGTGGCTGAGCCCAGTGTAGAGGTCGGGTGCGTTTCAGTTTGTTTGGTGTTTGCATTTGGTAAAATCAGCAGTCAAACGAGTCGCAGCAACAAAGGTGAGACAGGTAACGCCTCCTGTCACGCTGGTGACAGGAGGCGTTTGAAGATTTTCGGGCTTCGGGGACGTCAGAATCACTTCTTTGGTCACATGATGCTTTGATGCTACTCGTGTTTGCTCAGGTGTGACATCAGCAGTGACCTTGGCGCTAACACTCTGACAGCAGGGTCTGCGTTTAGTTTAAGTGAGTCAGACTGCAGTGACCCTCCCGTCCTGCGGGAGCAGCGTGAGGAGGAGGCAGCAGGATGGTCGTCTAAGCTGCTCTCACTGCTAATCAGATACAATCCTCTCAGCTGATCGCTGCTCCTCTCTCTGTCTGCAGAGCAAAACGTTTTTAGGGGCAGCTCTGTGTGTGGATGCTGAGAGGAAGTTTGCACACCTGTGTCTCAGGTAAAGCTGACTGATTGAAGGAAGCTGTAAGGAGGCAGAGGAGGCCGGCAGGTGATGACAGGTGATTCACAGAACAGTGTGCACTTCTGCTGAGTGGTAGCTTCTAGATCGAGGCTCAAGAGTTGGGAGTTCGTCTTGTAACTGGAAGGTTGCCGGTTCGAGCCCCGGCTCGGACAGTCTCGGTCGTCATGTCCTTGGGCAAGACGCTTCACCCGTTGCCTACTGGTGGTGGTCAGAGGGCCCGGTGGCGCCAGTGTCCGGCAGCCTCGCCTCTGTCAGTGCGCCCCACGGTGGCTGTGGCTACAATGTAGCTCGCACACAAGAATTTCACTCACATGTAGCAGTGTACCTGCACGTGTGATGCGACAGTAAACGTGATTTGATCTCAAATAAAATGAAGGTTTCGATATTTTCCTGAATAATCTCGACTCTGATGCCAATCGGCCTTCAGACTGCGGTCGGCTTTCAGCTGCAGCGCCGATGTTTGTGTCGGGGTGTTCATGTGACCCCGCTGGGCAGGCAGGCGCGTGGACACCTGACTTTGTGACCACGATAACTCGAGAAGGCGGCAACGTAGCATTTCAAATTGATAACAGAAGTGTATGTACGAGGAGGCTGGGGGCGGGTGTTTCATCTCCTGCAGGAGCGACGATCGGGCGTAACGCTGTAGCTTTGCCGTACCAGCTGCTTCTGTTCCAACTCTGATTTCAGCTTTTCTGACACTTTCAGGTCTCGTGTGGTCTTAAATGCACCTGTGAGTCTGCTGCTTGGGTCACAGCATTAATCAGCCGCAGACACCTTCGTGTTGTTGGCTGCACTTCCTGCTGACGTGCAGTTTATTCATCGCATTCGGCCACTGCGTGGAAAACTGTCTCGAGCCGCAGTTTACCGGCCGGAGCCGCCCGGCAGCTCGGACTGTGAAAACATTGAAAGCAGATGAGAAATGCCGGGAGTTCCTCCACCTCTGTGGGACAGACTTGTTCTCACGCCGTTACAGCTGCACACAGCTGCACACAGCTGGCTGTTTGTCCCCTCACAGGCCTGCAGCTGCCAGGCTCAGGTCAAAGCTTTAAGCCGGCAGGTGAGTGCAGGTGCACATATATTGCACAGCTGGCCTGGGACCAGAAACACGTCACTCAGTTTTATGGTGAGACTTTGCCCCGAGTCACGACTCTCAGGTGGGGCCATAAACGAGTTCAGGTGTAAGAACAGGCATCAGAGACTCGTCGCTCTCTCGTGTCTGTGGTAGTAAGGCAGCACGAGCTAACGTTCGGCCTGAAGCCATCTGCCCAAACTGGACTTTGACCTTTGACACGGCCTGGATGCTGTTAGCTAATGCTAGCCACCGCGTTAGCTGAGCAGGACAGCCTGAGGCCGACTCTCGACAGTTTTCTTCAAGTAGCTCTAAATTCTAACTCGGACTGAGTCTTTGATGAGGTGCACTTCCTGTGAACCTGTGCAGGTGTTTGAAAAAGCTGCTCTTGCTGACTGGGAGGAGAATCGACTTCCTCTCTGCTCTTTGTTCGGCTTTAAACCCTGCACCACGGCGCCGCTGTCGCCTTTGTCCCATTTCCTGCTGTCGGTTTCCTCTGCGTCAGCCTTCGTCCTCAGACCTGCAGCCTGCTGGGAGGAAGTGATCAGCATCATGCATGACAACAAGCACCGATGGTGGAGGAGGCTCGAAGCTGTTCGATGTTCAGTTTGTCCTCCTTACCTCTCTGCTTCATTCCATGTTTGGCACTGATCACCACCTGCACTCATGTATATATCTTTCACTTTAATTCTTATTCTTATTTTTTCATGTCTATTTAAGCGTAATTTATGACAGTATGTTTGCACTGAAGCACCGCAGCAATTTCCTAATGTTGTAAACCTGCAGCGCGTCACGCCGTTAATCCCGCCGGAAGCTGCCACAAACAAAACCTTTGTTTTTTCCTGACTTTGGTGGCATTAAAGTCTAAATTCTGCCCTCCTCACATTTATTTCATGAAGAATCGACTCGGAGTTCAGATGTTCCCGATAGAGCCGGTCTCTAGTGGACATCAGAGGAACTGCAGGTTCCTGGGGAGATTATAAACTCAAAGTGCAGATGTGCTTTTACTTTGGAAGTCATTCTGGTCCTCTTCCCCTCATTTCCTCTGAGCTTTTGTGCTGCCGTACGTTCTTGTAGTTCATTAAAGTAAAACCTAAAACGCAGTCTTTCTGGCCCTGTGGGTGGTGTCGGTGCCTTCTGAAGCATTTTTATTAACAAACGTATGTCTTGGCCCTGGTTGTGAAAGGTTTCTGGTTACTTCCTGGCATCTGCCAGCAGCATTACGCCTGCAGTAATGAGAGTCCTGAAATGTGACTCTGTGGATTATTATCTTTGACAGCAGCTGACGAGAAACTGGATTTGAAGTCATCCATAAAAGGTTAGATGACAGCGTTCACCCAGAGGTCACAGCTGTGTCATCACTCAGACACTTACCTGCACAGCTGGACGTCAGGTGTGCGAGTCACGAGTGCTCCCACCTTAGAGGTCCCTGACTCTTTGTGGAAAGCAGAGCTCTGCTCGAGTAAAAGTGGAGGAATGTGATCCGTTTCACGGAGAACCTCGGTGCAGTCTGTGGGCCCGACAGACGCCGTCGTCGCTGTCTGATGCTCGCAGGTGGAGGTTGTCCAGGCCTGGATGTGAGAAGCAGCTCTCAATAGGAACCCTGCTGCAGTCTCAGTCTCTCTGTCTTCTTCCTGTTTCAGCTTTCCGAAGGAGAACCCTCCAGTGAAGATGAGACCATGGTCCCAGTACTGACGTCCAGAAAAGCCAGTGAACTGCCCGTCAATGAAGTAGCATGTGTCCTGCAGGTAAGGAGGCGAGCGCCTCTCAGCCTGACATTCGTCACGTTTATCTCAGAGAGCGCTCAGCTGATCGGTTCATGAGAACGACGGTGACGCCATTAAAAATCCTCAGACTTAGACTGAGCCAATGAGACACGTCGTGCTGTTTCTGTGCGAGCTTCGTCTCTGAAACGGTAATCTGAGCGCCGCTGCGTGTCACGCCCACAGGCCGACCTGCAGCTGGGTTTGACCCAGGAGGAGGTGAGGCGGCGGAGGGCGTACCACGGCTGGAACGAGTTCGACATCAGCGAGGACGAGCCGCTGTGGAGGAAGTACCTGTCACAGGTAACGCACGCATCACACGCAGACTCACTCAAGGCCATTTCCTGTTTCTCTCTCTGTGTGACGGCGAGTCCCTCAAACGTGCAGCGGCAGAGTCACCCAGCACGCTATTTTTATCCAGAGCCTGAAACGCGTCTGCAGGCCCGCCGTGTTCCCGACTGTCATTGTTCCGCCGCCGCGTTAACCCGCGCACGTCAGTGGAAGAACACAGATTTATTTTTGCACGGCACACGTTCGTCGCCTCACAGCCATGTTAGAAACACGTGTAAGGTGTAAACGCGCTTCACCGTGGTAACCGTGACCTCATTGCTGCTCGCACCTTTTTAATAGGACTGACACGTTTGTGGTGACTGCACAAAGGAGGAGGTTGAATCCTGTAGCGTTCTTCGTTTCTGTCTCGAGCTCGTGTCACCGCCACAGCGCGGCGTTGTGAAACAGATCAGGGGCCTCGTTCAAGCGCTGCTGATTGGACGAGCCAGCTGACGAGGGCACATGACCTCTTTCAGCCCTGAAAGTATCAGGTAAAATAACTGAAGGGGAAACGGCAGCAGGCAGTCGGAGCACTGATGGAGCTGCTGCAGGCCTCCAGCAGCTCCAGCTTAAATATAGAAAGCGAGCGCGGACGGAGAGGACGGGAGGAAGCTGTCGGCTCGAGTCCAAGCGAGGAGCAGAAACTCTGGATGTCTGAAAAATGTAAACCACATCAGCTGACGTGTGCAGAAGTTTCCGTTTGACTTCACATTCCTGAGTGCTGAACAAGCAGAAAGAGAGGGTCACAGGTCACATGACCAGAACCGTGTGATGTGAGCCATGAGGGTGAGGAAGGTCAGAGCCTCGTCATCGCTCCTGACTGCTGATTGGACGGCTTCACAAACACACCTATTGTCTGTAATCTGCTGTAATCTGAGCGCATGTCCTCCTGCGATCACACGCTCGAGTCGCTCCTTCACTAAACAAACGCCAGCCCTGCAGTGAGTCGAGTAGCAGCTGCTGCGGCGCTCTGACATCACGCTGACCTCACAGTCCAGACACGAGCTGCCAAAGAGTTTGTCCTTCAGCTGCCAACCACACACGTTTACAGCTGCACCGACTCGCCTGATCCCGCCTGTGATGACTCGTTCGATTTACCCGCGCTGCTGAAATAAATGTGCAAACTCGGCGAAGCTGAAAGCGTCCACGCTGTAAAAAGTGTCTTTGTTAAAGAACATGTCCTCCAAACGTCTGTAATCATGTGACACTTGACCTCTGACCTCAGCCTGTGTCTCTCTGCAGTTCAAAGATCCGCTCATCCTGCTGTTGCTGGCGTCGGCGGTCATCAGCATCATCATGCACCAGTTCGATGACGCCATCAGCATCACGGTGGTAGGTAACCAGCGGCGCTCAGGCGTCCTCTGAAACCTGCAGGTCCTCCACACGAGGTTACACACGACAGCTGTTTGTCTGATACAAAAACGAGGTCAAAGTTCAGATGGCAGGAGCGGAGTGGAACAGCAGCTCTGTGTTCTTAGACTCAGTGACTCAAATGCAGCAAGTTTTACATGTAAAGGTCACGGGGTCAGTGACTGAGCCGTCCTGTGAGGCAGTGCTGCTCTGCGATTGGTCAGCACGGCGCGTGCTTGTTATTGTCTCCTCTCACCTTAAGCTCAGCGTGCACCGTCACAGAGAGGTGGAACGCCACAGGCACAGATTAAAAACAAGAAGTGCGATCTTCTCTGCAGCCCGTCTGCACACGTTTGAACATCTGCACGCTTCTCGTTCAGCTACAACCAGGTCAGGTCCATCACAGAAGATGGGTCTCATTTACCTAAAGTCATCGAGTTCATCTGCATCGGTGAAGTAAAACCTGAACAGGAAGGTTTGGCGCTGTGTTCCATCCTACCGGTTGTTTCTGCACGCACGCACAACACAAAGTGACAAACCGTCCTGCATGCTGGAGTCATTGTTGACAGCATAAAGTACGTACGGCAGGACCAAAGGCGGATTCATGTGCAGAGAGAGGAGGTCTGAGATGGAGAGTCTGAGTGACGCACACACAGTTTGACCCTCGTAAAAGAAGAAACGTGAGTCCCTGTGCACACGCAGGCCGGCTGCAGGCGAACAAACAGCTTCATCGCTGTTTGCTTTCAGACTTCGGGTAATTAAAGCGTTCCGGGAACCCTTCAGGATGTTTGATCAGGTTTCTGTTTTAATCCTCCAAACGGACGCAGAGCTTCAGCAGCCAGAAGGTCAGCCGATGGTCTGACTCCACCTCAGCGTGTGAACAAGCAGAAATGATGAAGAGCTTATTCATGTCATCACATTCAGATATGATGACTGTGAAAGCAGACGGGCCACTGTGAGGCCAAAGCTCCGCCTCACAGGAAATAAACATAAATGCAGAGGTGAGAGGTTACAAACAGTGCTTTTAATTTGAAAGGAAATGTGGAATATATTTTATGATGAAAGGAAAAGATGAACGATGTTGAGCTCTGATGTCGCAAACATTCACTGAAATCTTCAATAAACCCTGAACGACTCAGTGTCAGTGGGGTTTCCACAGCTGTGGGGTTTTATTGTGAACGATGGAAGAATTTAAAAACTCGTGTTGGACCTCAAAGTTCAGTCTGTGCTTTCCCCCCCCCCCAGGCCATCATCATCGTAGTGACGGTCGCCTTCGTCCAGGTACGTCCTGTTTTTACTCTTTAACAACACTGTGTGTGTGTGTGTGTGTCTGTGTGTGTGTGTGTGTCTGTGTGTGTGTCTGTGTGTCTGTGTGTGTGTCTGTGTGTGTGTCTGTGTGTCTGTCTGTGTGTCTGTCTGTCTGTGTGTCTGTGTGTGTGTCTGTCTGTCTGTCTGTGTGTGTGTGTCTGTCTGTGTGTCTGTGTGTGTGTGTGTGTGTGTGTGTGTCTGTGTGTGTGTCTGTGTGTGTGTCTGTGTGTCTGTGTCTGTGTGTCTGTGTGCGTGTCTGTGTCTGTGTCTGTGTGTGCGTGTGTGTGTGTGTGTCTGTGTGTGTCTGTGTCTGTGTGTGTGTGCGTGTCTGTGTCTGTGTCTGTGTGTGCGTGTGTCTGTGTGTGTGTGTGTGTGTCTGTGTGTCTGTGTCTGTGTGTGTGTGCGTGTCTGTGTCTGTGTCTGTGTGTGCGTGTGTCTGTGTGTGTGTGTGTCTGTGTGTCTGTGTCTGTCTGTGTGTCTGTGTGTGATGAAGCTAAGCTGTTGTCTTGTCTTGTGTGCAGGAGTATCGCTCAGAGAAATCTTTGGAGGAGTTGGGGAAGCTCGTCCCTCCAGAATGTCACTGGTGAGTTTGATCCTGACCTCCTTCAGGAGAGTGGGCGGGGGTCTCCTGCCTCGTCCTCCTGCATGGATCGCGTCTGTGGAGAACATCGCGTCTCCTAGTTGTGATTGTTTGTAATGAAATAAGCAGTTATGACACGGAGTCTGCTCCTCTGTCATCTCACAGCCAAGAATCCAGAAATTTGACTCCATAAATGAATCAGTTTAAAGGAGTGTGTGTGTCTGTTTGCTCCATCTAGCCACACCGTGTAGCGCCCCCTGTTGGCACACTGTGTGACCAGCACTCACATTACTGTGAGCACGAGCACACACAGCATTGTTCTTCTCAGCCTGAGGTCACAGGATTAATTTCACTCCTCGCGATGTTCTGAGAAACTTCTTAGAGTTTCCCTGAAAGCTGAGACTGAATCCTGGCCAACGATGCGCCGATGTCGGAGCAACGAGAGATTCCCGTGGCGACCTGAGCAGCACGGTTTCCCCCGATGATCCACTCTTCATCGGGGTTTACAGTTGGGTCGTGGCGAACGTTTGGCAGAGACAGAGGACGGAGCTGGATCCACACACTCGACCTCATTCCACAAATTTCAACTTCATCCATGCACATTTTCAAAAAGTGAATTATTAATGTGTTGTGTCCCTGACGCTCCTCAGCAGGGCGCGCAGGGAGGGGAGGAGCATGACTGTAAACACTCTCCCCTGCTGTCTTCCTCCTCAGTGTCAGGGAGGGGAACCTGGAGCACCTGCTGGCCAGAGAGCTCGTTCCCGGAGACACCGTCTGCCTGTCGGTGGGGGAGAAGGTCCCGGCTGACCTCCGTCTCTTCGAGGTAAAAACACTGATAGGTTTGTGTCAGCCTGGGCGTGAGGGAGCGAGGGATTCTGGGACAGCAGAGATGTCTGCTGGAAGCTGAGCGCTTCTCGTTTCCAAGAAAGGAACTAAATTCTTTCAGGATGAACGATCACAGGCGA
The DNA here is from genome assembly GCF_057381845.1 of Rhamphochromis longiceps. Classification (NCBI taxonomy): domain Eukaryota; kingdom Metazoa; phylum Chordata; class Actinopteri; order Cichliformes; family Cichlidae; genus Rhamphochromis; species Rhamphochromis longiceps. The sequence continues at coordinate 39,129,613 of NC_140567.1, forward strand.
TCAGGTTCCTGCAAACACGGGAGCAGAACGCCCTCTGATCAGGCCTGCAGTGTAATCATAAATAAATGAAACCCCTCAGCAGGGGGCGCTCTCGAGCACGAATCAAAATGTACGTTTTGTGTGTGAAGATTTTTCTTTGTGGAAGTTTTCAGACTGCAGGTGCAGGTTTAGATGGTGAGCGTCACCACGAGCCTCCATTTTGGTTTGGGGCATGAAGCGAGCAGCAGCTTCCACCTCCAGCCTGCTGCGGCTTCTGCACGCAGAAGAAAACTTTCACACAAACTTCAGGTTTTTCATCCGCTCCGCAGCGCGAGCTCGAGAGCGCCCCCTGTCCAACAGGAAGTCCACGGGGAGTTTCTGATTATCAAGCAGCTCCCTGCTTCACTGCAGGTGAGACTGACATCAGAACAAAGAGAAGGTCGCCGCGGTACTCGTCCTGCATCTTCACCACGTGCAACAAATCCCAGTGACAGCGTATCCCTGAGGCTGGCATAAGCGGGTGTAGGCTGGTGTAGGCGGGTGTAGGCGGGGCGGGCGTAGGTGGGTGTAGGCGGGGCGGGCGTAGGTGGGCGTAGGCGGGTGTAGGCTGGTGTAGGCGGGGCGGGTGTAGGCGGGTGTAGGCGGGGCGAGCGTAGGTGGGCGTAGGCGGGTGTAGGCGGTACTTTGAGGCCTCTACTTTCACTGGGAAACGTGTGAACCTTCATTAAGAGCAGCTGCAGTCGTGTAAAGATGGCCGCCTGCTCTGAGGTGGGGGTGGGGTTAATGGTTAATGGTGGCTTTAGTGAGCAGGGTTAGAGGTTAAAGGTCAGAGTATCCCTCCTGGTTGGAGTTAAATCTGTCTCCTCCACCCTCGCAGGCGACAGACCTGTCAGTGGATGAGTCCAGTCTGACGGGGGAGACCACGCCCTGCACCAAGTCCACCGCCCACCAGCCAGCATCCACCAACGGAGACATCGCCTCCCGCAGCAACATCGCCTTCATGGGGACGCTGGTGCGCTACGGCAAAGCCAAGGTAGCAGCTCACTCTTCTTCTTCTGCTCCACAGACGGTGAAGTTACAGGAAAGAAGTGTGCGCTGAGACTCTGGCTGCAGACGGTGTGAGGAAGTGATGACGTGGCCGCCTCCTTCATATCGATGGTTCAGTGGTGACAGACGGCGTGTAGGACGCCGCCGTGGTTGTAGAAAACTGTAACCGTCATCTTAGTGGCTGCCGGCAGAATGATTAGAGCTTAGATTAGATGAGACTTTATTAATCCCTCGGGTGGGAGGGCCCCCGTTAGCACAGCAGCGACCGACGCTACAGAGTGTGAGCAGAAATACAGCGCACACACGACTGCAGAGGGACCTGCACCGTGGAGCGCTGACACAGATTCCTGCTAATCACTAACATCCAATCAAAACCCTCTCACAGCTCAGACTTCAGTGACCTCACAGCAGGCATGTTATTGGTCACATGATGTCACTAAAAAGGCTCCGACATCACAAACACGGTCCAGAGGTCCAGCTTAGGTGAAGCCAGCAGCTACGGCCACCCGTGCACCATCTACCTGTCAAATTGGCCACGCCCCTAATAATGCAAACATAAGCATGACTGCAATTTAAAGAGGACAGGACAGGTGTTATGATGGAGGATACACAGCGGTCTGTATCAGGCTGGCTCACTGCTGCCTCAGCAGGACACCAGAGGAACTGCAGCTGTTGCTATTGAAGCTTTTGCAGCTGATGTTTCAACGATGCTTAGACAGTTTTACCTGCTGAAAGGTGTTCTGATGTTCTTCAGGGCATCGTCATTGGAACCGGAGAGAACTCTGAGTTCGGGGAGGTGTTCAAGATGATGCAGGCAGAGGAGGTGAGGTCTCCCGCATGAAATCTGAATATAATTCAATACAAATGTCACAGTTGTTCCAGCCAGAGGTGCCGTGTTCATGAAACATCTGTTTCCTGTTTGCTTTGTCAGGCTCCTAAAACTCCTCTGCAGAAGAGCATGGACCTGCTGGGGAAGCAGCTGTCGCTTTATTCCTTCTGCATCATCGGTGAGTTTATGATGATCGTGTGATTACGAGGAGACGCCGTGGGTAAGGGGCCGTGTGTGCGGCGAGCTTCCCCGCTGCTGTGTCCTGCTCTCCATCGCCATGGCGTCTGCACGCCGCGCTCAGTCTGTCTCTGATGTGTTTCAGGCGTCATCATGTTGGTGGGCTGGCTGCAGGGCAAGAGTCTCCTGGACATGTTCACCATCGGTGTCAGGTGACCCTGAGTGATGCTTCTGTTTGGTTGTTGGTTGAACCGAGGCAGCTGCTTCCTCTTCTGTGTTTATCAGGTTATAGCTGAGTGCAGCGATGTGATAGCAGCAGGTTTGTGACGCTGGGTTCATGATAATAATAATAATAATAATAATAATAATGGATACTTTATTGATCCCCATGGGGAAATTACTTGTTTTTCTCTGCATTTGACCCATTCACTCAGTGAAGCAGTGGGCAGCCCACTAAGCAGGCGCCCGGGGAGCAGTGTGTAGGGACGGTACCTTGCTCAGGGGTACCTCAGGGTAGCCGTTAAGTGGATTCGAACCGCCGACCTTCCGATCATGGGGCGACCACTTTACCTACTGAGCTATCCCTGATAGCTATCCATGATGCGACCAGGAGAGTGACTCCACCCACAGACAAGGACACGAGCGTCACAGTCTGCTGTGTGATTTGGTGCACAGAGCCGTGAAACACCTCAATTCAATTTTATTTATATGGCGCCAAATCACAACAAAAGTCACCTCAAGGCGCTTCATAGATGCAGAGAAAAACCCAACAATCATATGACCCCCTATGAGCAGCACTTTGGCGACAGTGGGAAGGAAAAACTCCCTTTTAACAGGAAGAAACCTCCAGCAGAACCAGGCTCAGGGAGGGGCGGGGCCATCTGCTGTGATTGGTTGGGGTGAGAGAAGGAAGACAGGATAAAGACATGCTGTGGAAGAGAGACAGAGGTTAATAACAGATATGATTCAATGCAGAGAGGTCTGTTAACACATAGTGAGTGAAGAAGACACCTGAAGGAGCGAGCTCGGTCTCAGTGCGACAGGTGGAGCAGCCTCCATATAAATGAGATCACACGGCCTGCTGTTAGTGACGTTAGCATGAGGAGAGCCGCCTTTATAAGCGAGAGAGGAAAGTTAGCGCTGTGGGGCGGGAGCACGTTACAGGTGATTCCTGTTAGAGGGAAGTTGGGAAGCTGACCGTGAACACTGAGAGCAAACGGAAACACAAATGTTTTCTGGGTTTGTCTGCGTTTTTTCAGTGAGCATGTAAATCATAAAACAAGTCTGACTGTCTCCTCCTCTCCTCCTTCAGTCTGGCTGTGGCTGCCATCCCAGAGGGCTTACCCATCGTGGTGACGGTGACGCTGGCGCTCGGCGTGATGCGGATGGTGAAGAAAAGAGCGATCATCAAGAAACTTCCCATCGTGGAAACTCTGGGTACGTCGTGATGCGACGGAAACGGTCATGCACAGCCCGACCTTCTGTGAGCTGCACGTTGGTGACCTTTGTGCCGTTTTCCCCGTCAGGCTGCTGTAATGTGATCTGCTCGGACAAAACGGGGACGCTGACCAAGAACGAGATGACGGTCACTCAGCTGTTCACGTCAGACGGACAGCACGCTGAGGTCAGACTCCCACGCCGTTTCCTCTCACACTTTGAAACCTCCACAGCGTGATCACAGGGTCAGCTTTTAAATCCTCAGGCTACCAAACACAGCTGGGCTTCATGTTGGTGCTGGCGGGTGGTTGATTGTGCGATCAGGGTGAAGCTCGTGTTCTGCAGAGGACTCGAGTTCAGGCTCCGTCTGCTCGCTCGGAGTTTATGGGCTCAGTGGAGTCGATCAGTTTGCTGGTCTCAGATCAGTGGACACGTCGTTATCCTGTCCGGGATATTTAAGGGTGTTTGGGAATTTCCCCGACTAGTCTGTGGACTTTGAGGAGGCTTTGAAACGCGTCCCCAGGGCGTCCTGTGGGTGGCGCTGCAGGAACCTGGAGTATCGGTGAGACTGCAGATTAAATGAGACTGTAGATGTTGGTGTAAAGTGTTGGGGCCCTGGCGTGCACCCAGAGTTGTCAGACTCCCCCACAGCCGACCTGATGGAGGCGTCTGCAGCTCCTCAGACAGTCGATGAGTTGTACTGAAGCTGCCGGCCTCCTACATCTACACCAGCTTTCTGTTTTTCATAGGTGTCTGTTATTTTAATCTGAGAGACGGTGAACATGAAACGGCATCAGTGCAAATGTCCCAGTTTGACCCAAACGGCTGATTTTCACCTTCTAAAAGGTCAAAAAGGAGGAGAGGAGATCACGTGAGTCGCAACCCAACAAGCCAAGTTTAAGATCACATGAACAAAGCAATCACTGTAACTTGTTGTAAGGCTGATGCTCTTATTTTGAAAGCTGAGCCCTCTTCCTCCTCGTCGGTTTGCAGCGGCTTCTTCTGAAGCCTGATCGCAGCTGTAACGCAGAGTCTGCAGAGGGCTCACTGACCCGGTTAATCCATGAGGAAATCCCAGCTGGCATACTGGGAGAACTGGGTCAGGGCCGGTTCTGCTCACTGCAGGGAGGTCAGAGGTCATGGGAAGGTGCTGAAGGCCTGCAGGGTCACTGGCCTCACCTGTCAGGGGGCTGAAGCTGTGTTTGAGTGATACTTTATGAGGGCGAAGGCTCTGTCACGGCTGTGTGTCTGTGGCTGAAGCAAACACTGAAGCCCTGCTCTGTGCGAACCGCCCGGGCTTCAGCAGAGCGACATCGACACGTTGACAAGTCCACGAAAGTGCGCGCTGACCTTCTGGTCCTGCCTCCAGTGTCTCGAGGTCGCAGGTCTTTGTTATCTTACCCTCGGTGTTGTCTTGCAGGTCACCGGCGTCGGCTATAACGGGCAGGGGGAAGTTCTGCTGAACGGAGAGGTGATCCACGGCTTCTCGTGTCAGTCCATCAGCAAAATTGTGGAGGTGAGGTCGTTCGTGTCTCAGCTCAGATCTTCACACTGAACTCTGAACCCGGGTTTACTGAGCGTGTGTGTGCTGACAGGTCGGCTGTGTGTGCAACGACTCCATCATCAGGAATCACAACGTGCTGGGACGGCCCACAGAAGGAGCGCTCATCGCCCTCGCCATGAAGGTAAAACCCAGAGCGCCACGCTCTGAGCAGGTCGTCGAAGTCTTGAAATCAGACCAGTTGGGCTCATTTTTTCGATCCTTCTTTGTCTCACACTGGACTGAAACCAGCTGTTTTAGCTCCTCCCCCTTTCCCCCTCTGACTGTTTGAAGCGTACAAACAGTTAAAAGTAGGAGGAGCTGGAGAACCTGAGCTGATGATAAACCAGATGAGATAAAAACATGAATATGAGCGATG